>NW_010533736.1:0-5421 GCF_000687285.1 Phaethon lepturus
GGCCGGACCCCCGCCCTGGAGCGAGACCACCTGGATCTACCACGACGGCGAGGACACCAAGATGATTGTGGGCGAGGAGAAGAAGTTCCTGCTGCCTTTCTGGCTGCAGGTCATCTTCATCTCGCTCCTCCTCTGCCTCTCGGGCATGTTCAGTGGCCTCAACCTGGGCCTCATGGCCCTGGACCCCATGGAGCTGCGCATCGTGCAGAACTGTGGCACGGACAAAGAAAAGAACTATGCCAAGCGCATTGAGCCCGTGCGGCGCCAGGGCAACTATCTGCTCTGCTCCCTCCTGCTGGGCAATGTCCTGGTCAACACCACGCTTACCATCCTGCTGGACGACATTGCTGGCTCTGGGCTGGTGGCCGTGGTGGTCTCCACCATCGGTATCGTCATCTTCGGCGAGATCGTGCCGCAGGCCATTTGCTCTCGGCACGGCCTGGCCGTGGGCGCCAACACCATCTTCCTCACCAAGTTTTTCATGATGATGACCTTCCCGGCCTCCTACCCTGTCAGCAAGTTGCTGGACTGTGTTCTGGGCCAGGAGATCGGCACGGTCTATAACCGTGAGAAGTTGTTGGAGATGCTGCGGGTCACCGACCCTTATAACGATCTAGTCAAGGAGGAGCTCAACATTATCCAAGGAGCCCTGGAGCTGCGCACCAAGACGGTGGAGGACGTGATGACTCCCCTCCGAGACTGCTTCATGATCGCTGCCGAGGCTGTGCTCGACTTCAACACTATGTCTGAGATCATGGAGAGCGGTTATACCCGCATCCCCGTTTTTGAGGGTGACCGCTCCAACATTGTGGACCTGCTCTTTGTTAAGGACCTGGCTTTTGTGGACCCCGATGACTGCACTCCGCTCAAGACCATCACCCGCTTCTACAACCATCCGCTGCACTTTGTCTTCAACGACACCAAGCTCGATGCCATGCTGGAGGAGTTCAAGAAAGGTGGGCTGGTGCCTGTGGTGTGGGGGTGCTGCTCGGTAGTGGTGAGCATCTACCTTCCTATGGCGAGCTGGCCAGGAAGGCAAGGGAGCTCCGCAGAGAGGCGCTCTCAGGTTCCTGCTTGCGGAGGAGTTTGGGAAGGTGCATTCAGGACAGAGAGTGGCCTGTGTTTAAGATCTGCCCATTCCCTGGGCCAGAAAGCTGATACGCGGCTGGTATGTGCCCCTGGCCTCTTTTCCCCACTGCACTGGGCTGTGTGTGTGGGCATGGCGCCAAGCAAGGTTGTTTTCTTTCTTGCTTTTTCCACTCATCTGTCCATTATAGTGAGAACCGCTGACGGGAATCTGCACCCGTTACTTGGCTGTGTCTTCTCTGTGCTTTTTCAGCTGGCCTGACAGTGAGGAGCGGGTGGGCTGCTCGGGTAGGTCACCCATATCTTTCAGGCTTAGTGCGCACACACGTGCTGAGATAAACAAGGCATTTTAGCTCCATTCATAGGCTCAGCTGGCTGACCTCAGCTCTGCGCTCACGTTCCAGTTATTTTGATTGATGCTTTGATCTTGTAACTCATAAATAGTTTCAGGATCTTAAAATACATTCAAAAGCACCTGTTGGTGCTGCACTTGAGAGTTACAGGTCTTTTTCCCTAGGCTTCCTTCTGCCCCCAGGACCCCAGGCTCAGCGAAGACATGATCCTTTCTACCTCTCCGGTGTAGCGTGTGTATTAGTTGCATCAGAACGGAACTGAGGCTTTCTGGCCCATCTTAACTGTAGGTGTTGACCTGACAAATGCATCTTAATTCCTGCTAGGAGCTTTTGCTTATGAGAAAGGAAAAAGCTTGTTTTGTCTTCCTTTTTAAATCTGTTCCTCTCTGCAAGCCAAATAACTATACTATATGGCCTGTGCAGGAAAGTGCTTTCAAAGAAATAGTTAAGTGAAATTTCAAACAGATTGGATGTGTGGACTCCCATGCTGGAAAACTGAAGGCCATTGGAGTGCCACATAGCTGTTTGTACCGGGGAAGATCTGATCAAAGTACCGCTGAGCAGCTCAGTCCCTGGGAGATGATCTGGCTGAAAGAGGAGATCTTTACAGCTGCACTGACCCCACAGTTAGGCAAACGGGGAATATTTGAGTTCACCTTTTATCAACTGCAAAAGTTACCTTGAAAAGAGCTTTGTAAATTGGTGAATGGTCTTTCTAGGTAATAAATTTAAATTACCATTTAAATTTCAGGTGCTATTTTGTCCACACGCTGAGCTTTGACAGCATGACATTTGCTCTTTCTCTTCCTGCTTAACTCAGTTTTGAGGATTTGGAGGGTTACTCCATTGGTTTCCTCATCTTCATGGGTGGAAGGTGAACATACTCCTGCTTTTTTCTGACCAGTGCAGCAGTGGTTTTCTTTGTCTCTTTCTGCCTCTGCGAAATGATGGGGAAATCCTACTTGGGTTCAGAGCTGTGGAAGGAGAGATGAAAAAGAGCCTTGCTCTGCTGTGGGTTTTGCACTGCAGGATCTGCAGCTTTGATCTGTCACTTAACTGTTGGCTAGTTAAGATGTATTTTGCTGCATGTGTGGGCATAGGGTTCTGCTTCTGACTCCCCCCCCATCCTCCCCCCCACCGTTATTTGGACTCCAGATAGTGTGATGGGTTCTTAACCTGCAGTGAGATTTGTGTGTTTTCTAGTTTTGTTTGTAGCAATGTGTCTGAAAAAATGAATACTATGTTGGTTGCTTTATTTCCCTTGTCTGAAAGAGGTGAAATGTGCTTCTGTGTGTTTACATAGGAATTCTTTTTATTTAATAGCTGGGAGAATTAGGTGCACATCTTAATCCTGCAAGGGTGGCTAAGCCAAATACGCCTCCTTACAGTTCCTGAAACTTGGACTTAAAATAGGCTGCTTAAAAATTCTCCTGGGTCCCTTGGAAGGTGCAGACCAGAGATTGCTTTCTCTGGTAGCCAGAGGACTTCCCTTGGCTGCACTAGGAAATGTCCCAGTAGCACGAGTTTAGGATGACTTCCTAACATGTTGTGTTCCCGCCTGAGATCACTGTGTCCTGGAGTAGTCTCTGTAGCTGTGAATTAATTCAGGGTAGTTTGATCATACTTGAATGTTTACTCCAGAATAGCTATGCTGGTTGGTCTGTATTGACAAGCCCTGGTGTTAGGACCAGCTCTGTCCTAACTGTTTTCTCTTTAAAAGTGCAGGTATGGTGGGAATAAATGGCTTCCTTTGTGTCCTTTGAAATGAATGTAAATAACTGATAGCTTGCTTGATCTGGCATAGCGCAGTGTCTTTTGCAAGAGTTCTTCAAACTTTCTTCTTCAGAGCAACCTTGCCAAATTCCCGTGAGAATGTACAAATTAAGGGTGAGAATCAAATTGCATGTTACACTCTGGTAGAGTGTTGAAAATAAATAAGCTTACAGTTTTTAATCATTCCCTTCCCACCACATTGTCCTTCTGCCTCAGCAGGCTTGCTTCAAAACTTATGTGTATGCCTTTCGCCCCCCCAGCCAGGTCCCTGTTACCACTGTTCAGTGCAACACGCAGCTGTATAATAGTGCTGTCAGTTGAATACTTTAATCGGTTTAAGGAGAGAGGCTTGGTTTGGTGGTTGGTTTGTTGTTTTTTTTTTTTTTTTTAAGAAGTTTGGCAATTAGCTGGGTAGGTGGGGTTTTGAAACTCACTTTTGGGCAGGAGCAAAACATACTTAACCTAAACACAGAATGAAAGCTTAAGAGGAGGAGGAGGAGGAGATTAAAAGCCAAGCATGGCAGGATGTCCTTATGCTGTTGTGGAAGATGAAATGGGTAGTTCTGTGCTTGTTCTGGTGCTTAGGCTGAACAGCTGGAGGATTTGGTGTTGGGCCTATTATTAATGTTCTTTTCCCACAATTGCAAAATAAATACCTGTTTCACTTGCTGCAAGGCAAGAAACTTAATTTTAAGAGAGCGCGCTGCAGCACATTCCCACTCCCCTGTTGCTCTAATCTCTTAAAGTGTGAATAAACATGATTTCTGAAGCAGTCTGCAAAAAAGCTTCTCTTCTAAAAAACATTGTTTAATTACAAATAAATAAATAGCTTTGGAAAGAGGGGCAATTTTTTATTCCCATCAACAGACCTTAAACCTCTACCAGCACTGTCAAATCTCTTTGCCTACAAGTTGAGCAGACTGAGTGTTTAATGTACTTGAACTCAGTCATTCAAATTTAATGCAAGGAAATATAAGGTACCCTTTATACTGGCCTAGGAAATGACCTGCCTGACTTTGCTGAGCGCAAAGAGGTATCTTATTTGAAATAAGTCCACTCCCAGCTAATCTGACGTTGGCTTTTGCTGTAAAAGAGAGCAAGGTGTTACCTGTTCCAGGATTGATTTCTGTTCTGGCTCCTATGCTGCGGCAGGGAGTGAGTGAGCAACAAAGTCATTTTTGGAAAGAAGCTAGTGACCTGTCTCCACTAGTGTCCTTTTCCTTGTTGACAAGTGTGTGGGCTTTCTTCCCCCCTGCCCTTTTTGACAGTTTTCCTAGGTCCCTGGTCAAATGCTCGCTGGCACTTGCTCTTGGTGTTTTTCACAGGCACTCTGCGTGCATGATCCTAAATCCAAAGTGTTCTATTTCTAGCTCCCTGCCTGCCAGAGCTACAAGAATTCAGCTTGAAAAGCCTCCTGTTGTAATACTAATATTTTAAGATTGGCCCACTTTCTACGAGCCATTGTACAGCTGCTTTCCTGGTGGCCTGGGTGGCTTCAGAGGGCAGCGGTTTCTCAATCGGAGTCCTTATCTGAGGACTTTGAGTCATATGTTTTGATCTTATTTATTATCTCTCTCTGCTATTATGTTATACTAAAGATCAGAGTTAATAACCTGATACAAAGAAGTCACAGTAACTGTGCAGCAGTTCTGAGCTCTTGTTTTCTGAATCACGTGGCAGCCTTAAGAAAATTCCTGGATTCCTTATTAAAATCATTGCCAATTACACCTTAAAAGATTTTTTCTTTCCTAAAAACCTTGTCAGATTTAACTTTACGATCTTCTCTTCATGCTCTGTTGGTCTTGTATTGACTGTTTTAATAGTATGTATGTTTGGTGGCTATATTTTAGTGTGGACGTAGGACCTGGTGGAAAACTTTGTCCATTTCTTCTCTAGTTCCTCTTCTGCCTCCAAAGAAAACCAAGCCCCAGCAACCTGAAACCTAAACCCCTTACTTTTGAGGGAGCGGAGAAGAATATCTAGACCTACTTACTCCTCTTTTTTGAGCACATAGATCCTCTTTTTGGAAGCAGGTAGGACAGCAAGTGATTGGTAGGCTAGGGATCCAAAGTTCTGCATTCCTGTTGTTGGTCTGAGGGGCGGGGGGGCGGTTCTGTTATTAGGTCACTTACCACTTCTGGTACAGCTTTACCCCAGGCTTGTAGGTGGCTTCTTTTCTGGTCCCTGTCAGATTTTATGGGTTCCCATC
>NW_010533736.1:5507-30885 GCF_000687285.1 Phaethon lepturus
TGCTGAATCTGAGTCCAGGCTTCCCATGAATAACCTTTATTTAATGGATCTGAATGCTCACTTGCTAGTTTATCTAACAGGTGGTCAGTCTCCTGAGCTTTTTTTTCTGTGTAAGCCTGTGACTGCAGCATTACGAGAAACGGGAAGAAACTACATAAATCCTTTCTGGGATTATCAAAGGCATGTAAAACTTATTCTTGGAAAACAGTATCGTTTTCAAGGCTGCTCGGCTGACAAAAAGCACCTCCTCTGATCCTTTCGGGGAAATGCATATAAAGGAAAAAGGGTTGAGGAGGTCCAGTGTGGAGACTTTTTTGTGTTGAGAGAGTAGGGGAGTGGTAGGGAGGAGGGAATTTGCCACCAAGATAGAGAAGACTTAGCATGATATGCCTGCAGATTTGTTCCCTGAACAAAAATTGCATGTGGGGGTGGGGTTGCCTTGTGACAAACTGTTTCTTGGCTGACAGCGTAGCACCCGCAGGTGCTGCTCTGCCAAGAGCTTTGCTGGCCTTGCAGAGCTCCTGGGGGATGCGTGCTCGTTCCACTGGAGAGCAGCGGATGTGGGTTACTGCAGGCAGCCCTCCTGCTGGTGTGCTGAGGGGCAGGCATCAAGGGGAAGGCATTGGAGAACAGCTCCAATTCTTCCTGGGCTCCCTACGGTGAAGCTTTTTTAGGGACCAGGAGAAGACGACATGCTGCTGGAGAGCAGCCGTGCTTCTTCACCCTGGCCTTGGTGAGGAGCTCAGCTGGAGGCTCTGCTCTGCTGCTGAGAGTAGAGAGAAACACATGGTTCAGGTGGTGGGCAGGGAGAGGAGGGAGTGAATTAAACGGCTTGAGCAGCAGAGGTTTGAGTCTGATGCTCCTGTTGGGTGTGATTCTTGGATTGCTTTTTAACCATTTGCTAGCAGCTCTTGTCATTCAACAAAGAGAATAAGTTGCCTTTTCCTCCCCTCAACCGTTTTCTAAGTTAGCAGACACTTTCCTGCACTGAAGCTGATGGGAGTGAATTCCACCACAAGTGAACCATGTTGCTATCTGCTTTCTCTGTGTCTGTAAAGGTTATCTGTAATAGGCAGAGATGTAAACTTCAGGTCAGTTTATGCAGCCAGTCAGTCTGGCCAGCATTTCATAGCCAATTTTGGAGTAGAATAGAGAGAAGAGGCAGAATGTCAACTTCTGAGCAAATTCAGGAGTGCAGGAAAACGATCAGGTGGTTTAACCATTGCAGTATTCTTCCAGGGATGAGATTTTTTTTGAGTTTCAGTATTTCTCTGCCAACATGAGGTTCTGAGGAGCAGAAGACTTTCTCGGTGAACTTCAGTTGACTCTAAGGGTGTAAGAACAATGACAGCGAATCCTCTGCAGTAGTACGTGTCTGACAATGGCTCTGTCTGCTTAGAGAAAGTATTAGAAAAGAGCAAATTTATTTTGTTCCCCATGGAAGCTTACTGATTTCATCAGGCTGCGATGCAAGACATTCTGGAACTAAAGACACTGTCTTTATTAAATAGCCCTAGATGCTTATTTCTTTCTGTGAGTGTGTCTAATCCACACTGAGCCTTTGTCAGCTTTTGCACATAGACAAACAGCAATAGTGCGGTATCTCCTGTCAGTAGCTTTGTAGTGCTAGTGGCAGAAAGAGATGGATCTAAAGGTTGCATTTCTGATCGTGACTTCTGTATGAAGCCATCCAAAGGTAGGTTTTGTTTTGGCAGGCTGTGATATCACTCTAGCCAGCAGTTGAGGAAATGAGGGAGTTAGCTGCTTCACACTTCATGCACAAGCCCCAGTCCCCTCCCTTCTTTATTGAAGGAATCATTATAGTGAGTTGGAAGTGTTTGGGGGGTTACTAGGTCACACAGCTTGGAGCATCAGTGCCATTAAACTGTAGATGGGATCTACTCATTTTCCTGGTGTTGACTAGTGTCAGATTTTGTCTTGCTCACTCGGAGGGCAGACATTCTAGTGCACAGGAATTAAGACCTGAAGAATTTGAAGTCTCACTACTTCACCTCTTCTAAATACTTTGCAATGTATGCTTAATATTACGAGTCATAAGTCAGTTTTGCAGCTGTTTAGGCACCATCAAGTAGGCCTAGAATGAAAGGAGTGGCCAAACAGTGTGTTGAATGAGTCTATAGTTCATCCTGCTGTGCTTTTTCCATTAGTACTTAACAAGAGCTTGCTTTTTCATTAGCTTATGTACCTCTACAGAGCTGTGGTGCCACTGCCAGTCTAGGCAGGCAAATTGCACTTCTAGTATTGAGTCCCTCCCAGTTTCACTAATGGAGCTTGTGAAACTAGCCCTTGACAAAGTACTCCAGACCACACCCTGGTGAGCATGACCTGGCAGTCTCGTTAATGTGACAACGTGAAATACAGCCCACCAGCTACAAATAGGAGTGTAAATACATGGTGCTAATGAGCTACAGCCAACAGCACATGGCTAACAGCCCTACATCAGGGGCTGATCCAGCCTGGCTCCTGACAAGGTCACGGAGTCATTTCAGGACTATCTAGTGATGGGGTTTTGTTTCACTTTTCAACAAGGTATATATTCGTAGAAAGAGAGGTGCATAAATTTGTTGTTGACCTTCTTCTGGTGGAATCTACCTTTTCCCTTGGCCTAGAAATCAGTATGGCCCAATAGTTGCTGGCATGCAACTATACTGTCTTTCACAAAGTGGACTCGGAGGAACCAGGTCCCTATTTGACACTCCAACTTGAAACACGAAGTTGCAATATCAGAAGGATAGATGGGAGAGAGATCCGTCATGATTGGAGAGAAACTGTATGTTCTTTTCACTTGCCACTGAAGTTGCATGTACTGGATGTGCTTAACACAATGTGCAGCTCAGCTTATCTTTCAATTCCTGGTCCCCCAAAACAAAGAGGCTTTGATTCTTTCCTTTTTTGTTCTCCTTTACTTAAAAGTGCTCTCTTTTATGGCTCTGTGTGTAGTAGCTTTCCACTCTGGAGAGTCATGAGTAGGGGCCCTTGGAGACCTTCAAGCCATTGTTCTCGTGTTTTGTGTTAAAATTGCCTGGGAGCCTTCCAGAATTTGGTAGGCAGCCAGTTTTCACTGAAGAGAAGACTGACTTTCAGGATTTGCCATGCTTCTGTGTTGTCTATGGGACATCATATCGGCTGTCTGTCTTTGACTGTGATCTTTCAGTACACAACCTGTAAATGTGAGAGATGTTTCTGTGTCTGAGTTGGCTGGCATGTTGGAAATTAGGATTCTTACATGGGTGTTTGGTTATTTTTGTGATTTAAAGACATGAGTCAGTCTCTTTACCTACTGGTGATGATATCTGCTTGAGGGGACTAGTGAAAGAATACTAGAAAAGCAACTTGTCTTGTAACCAACTTGGCTCAAAATACCCAAGCCCTAGATGGAACAGAAACCTCAAAGCTAAGAAAGCTTGTGTGAATGGGACTTACTTGTTGTCTCTTTGTATTGAAACATTTTGCTCGTAAATTGTTGGGTGTAATAATTTCAGTGTTTAAATATGAAGCAACAGCTCTTCTCATCAAGGAATTGTACTTTGAAGGGCAGAGTAAGTGTGATGCCTGTCAATCTGGGAACTGAAACCTGATGGTTATTGAGGCCTCAAGAGTTACAAGTTAACATGATTCTGCTGCAGTTACTAATTAACCAAGCAAGAGCTTTGCTCCAGCCAGAGGAGCTGAGGCCAGAAGATGAGCACATGTGTTCAGTACAAAAGATCTGTACAGTTTTGTTTTCTGTAATACTTTCCGTTGGGAAAGTATTTTGCTGGCAGTCCTAAAAGGATTCGCTCTTCAGATGAGAGCGGTGTTGTAACGCTCTCCGCAGGGTGAACCATGCCATCAAGACCAGGCTCCTACTTGCTTGAGGTTCTCTCCTGCAGAAAGTGTGAATGAAAGTTGTGTTGTTTTTTTTTTTATAGTGAGTTTTTTATGGTGGTATAATCCTTACAGTGATATGATGGAGCCATCATTGATCTTTGTGGAGGTGAACAAGGCTTTATTTTCCCCTCTTGTCCTTGGGTAATGAGGGCAACAAAATGCTGACTCTGCTGTAGCTGGAGACTCTGCTGCCAGCAAACAATTTTAAGAAGGGTCTTGCCATTTCTGATTTCCTTCCAGTACTCCACCTCCTGCATTCAGAAGATTGTCCTGTCTGGCCTTTGCACTGGTGGGGTTCAAAGTGCAGCCCTTGGCTGACAGTGAGCCTGCAGGACCCCTTTCCGTGCAACAGTTATGTGAGGGCAAGGATGATCAGTTACCCACTTTTATTGCTTGTGAATTGCTTGTCAGCAATTTCTAGACTCCTACAAAAAAGGAAGAAAATCTGCTGGTGTGAACTTGTTCTTGATAAAAATTTACAATCTGGCATCGAAAGCAGGTGTGGCTGTGGGTTTTAGGCAAGCTGCAGGCTTAGTTATTCCTATCTAGCCTGGGACATCTTTCCACTGGAAGCAAGTACAACTCTTACAGTTCCAGTTCCCGTACACAGCAAGTGCAGACAGGGTCCTTCCATTGATACTACAAGGCATCTAGTAAGAGGCTTCAGTTAAATTTTGTACTACTTAAGGTAGGCCTAAACTGCTAATTGGAGTTCAAGTTAGAGCTATTGAATAACTCTTAAGGGGCATCGCTAAGTTTTTGCTTCAGGATGGATAAATTAGGGTGATATGTTTTGCTATATGAATTTGTGTGGGTTTTTTCCCCTGCTGTGTAACTGACGTGTGTGTACAGATAAAGCTTTCTGAGTTTGAGCTTTTAGTGTCTTGATGTAGTATGTGGGGAGAGAAGGGGGAAGCATCTCAAGATACTGGTTATATGAAGACTTGCTGCATAGGTCTTTTCCTCCAGTGGAGGAGAGGAGCGAGGGATGCCTCACCGGAGGCTGGGGCAGTGTTCCTGTGAGGAGCTCGCTCTATGGACTACATGGTTATAGCGGTATGGGATTTACGCTGCTCTTCAGACGTGATCTGGTCTCTGTTGCATGCTGGTTCCCTGCCTTCATGGGGAATCAATTTTATCTTTTCATTGATATTCTAGTTTGCCTGGAGCCTTTTGGGGTTGTTAGGCTTGAAAACGCTGATAACTCTACAGCTAAATTCAAGAACTTCACGCTGCTCACTGGGAGTATTTTTTTTTTTCTCTTAGTGCTGAAGAATTGCTTGAGCTATGTGAATGAGATTTGTTCCAGAGAAGTCAAAACCCTTATCAAAATCCTTGTCTGTTTCTCTTTTAATGAAAATCCTGTACAGTGTACTTCAGACTCATATCAGGTACTGAAAGTTTGCGTGCTCACTTGCAAGAGAAATGAGAGACTTTCTTGTATTGCGTGTAGAGGAAAGCCTGCTTCTGTTCCCTCTATACTAGTGTATTTGTGTTTTCCTGTGACCCTTACGGAGCTCACAATAAACTTAAAGCTTTATTCCCTTTCCATATGATAGAGGCGCAGGCTCCATCATAATCAGGACTGACAGTTTTGTAGGTCTTTCCGATCGGCTGACAAAGGCCCGGGGGGATTACAGTCACTAATGTGGAATTGCTTTGCCAGTAGCTTACTGGTTTAATCCAGCTTGTGTTGTATTGTTTGAAGGCTCCCAAGGAGAACCTGGAAATGGAGAAGTTGCACAGTTCACCCTGTAGGCAGTCTCGGTGGGGGGTGAAGCTTCCCAACGTGGGAATCCCCTGAGGTTAGAGCTTGAGGAAGGCAGCTGGGGCAGTGAAAAAACTTAATTACCTACATAATGGATGCAGTCTCCAAGAACTACAGCAATCTGTTGCTCCATGCCAATCTAGGGTTGAACCTGCGAGTGCAGTTGTGTGTGCAGCCAATGTGCAAGCAAATACAGTAGCTTTCTTTTTTCCTGCTTTCTCCAGTGCCCCTGGGGTTAAGCGTGGGGCTGAAGGTTTCCCTGTACTGTGTGATGCACCACAGAGGGGAATCCCAATCTCTCCTTCCCCTCTCTGCAGGGGCACACCTGCTGTGCATCGGATGAGAGGTCTAACAGGAGAGCTCTGATGTCAATGGCTCTATTCTGTTAATGTTTTTTTTTCTTCCCAGAACAGCTGTTTTTAATTTTCCAGTTTTTGCTGTAATCTTTGAACAAACTTGCTTTTTTTTTTTAATGAGAGAAAGAGAGAGAGACTGGGGAAGGGTGTGGGGTGGAGGGGAAGGCAGACGTACATATGAGTGTTGAGGGCATTTTCATTTCTGATTCCTGGCCTGAAAACTGGGTTTAAACTTGTTGCTTGCCTGCTGTTTGAACATGGTCCAGTGGTAAGAGGCTTTAATACGTTTCTTCTTTGCAAATCATCAACCTCACATCTTCCAGTAAAGGAAAGAATTTGGAAGTATAGCTTCCAAGAGCAATAGCCCTCTCAGCCCCATGCAATGCACAGGCTCAAACCAAAAAGTTCCAAGGAAAATATTCAGAAAGGGGGAAGTTGTCTAGCTGTATCCCTGATGGTTTTGCATTTAAACTATTGGGCTTTGCAGAGAGATCAGTATGCTCTCTTTTTTTTTTTTTTTTCTTTTCCAGATAGATATGCAGCCATCCTGGAACTAATGACTATGCTGGAATATCTTATCCCAAGCGTAGAGTACAGAAATGAACAATGTCTCTTACTTCCCAAGTTTATGTTGATGATACTCTGTACCTGCTATGCAATTAATCTCTAGCTGAAAAAAACACTTGGAAGTGTTGGAGGCTGAATTCAGGTACCCTGCTTTCTACTTGCATCTACCTCCTGATAAGTAGAAAGAGCTGAGGGCCTTGAGGCATCTAAGAGGATGCTAAGCAAAGATCCACCATGAGGAAGCAGGTAGGCTTGGGGGCTTGGGTGGCATTTATGCTGAGTCTGGGTCCACATCTATTTCCTTTGAAAAGCAATCAAACAGCAGTGTCATGCCAGTTTTCAGAGAAAGCTTCAATGTTAACGTTCTTTGAGGAGGGAATGAAGTGCTTTAAACTCAAGAGCCTTTTCTAACAAATGAGGTTATCTTAACCACACTCTCCAGCACTGCAGTTAGTAGTTGTGACAAGGAATGAGTGTGATTAAACATGTACTCCCACAGCTAGAGGCACCATGCAGTTTCTGGGAGTAAGAACTCTCGCTGTGGTAATTCTCGTGAAAAATTCTAACAAAAGGAATTCTCATCTCTCAGTGTTTTCTGTGGCTTTGAGGATGACTGGGACATAAAAAACCTGAAGATGTGACTGGATGCAAAAGTTCTTGCAGATAGGAACAGATTATTTTTTTAACCTCATAAAACTGAGTTTAAAACATACAGGAGACTTAATTTTCCTCTTCCTGTTTGTTTGTTCCCTCCAAAATGGAAAAATGACCCAAGGAAATCAAGGGCATAACTGCTTCAAGTGAGTTGAGGGTTGGGCAAGGGTAAAGTTTGATCTTTTGGATTTCCTAGTGCTGTCCAAAGTTGCATAAAGACTGTGATGCCTTCTCCTTGTACTTAAGTTACTTTGCTCTAGAATGAGGCCTAATTTTTGTCCCCTTCCCTTGTATCGACTGAATGGTTTTGTGGGACCCCGTATGTTTCATCTTTTCTCCTGTAATTTTGGTTTAATCTTCCTGTAATAGCTTCCTTGCATAATGATTGTAACTTTCTTTAGACTGACAGTACATCCAAGTCCTCAGATTTTGTTTCTCTTGCCCTCAGGACTTTGGCTGTCAATGTCTCCAGTGTTTTCACTCTCCTTTCTGCAGATCAATGTGTAGTTCTCCTGGCACTGTTTACTGGCAGAAGGTGAGGAAAATCAGAGAGAGCCTAGGAGACAGTAGCAACAGGTGAAATGAGGCCATTCACTAGGCAAGTGTGTGGAGACACAGTTAAGGTGAATACTTCAATGGTTAATGCTTTGCTCTGTGTAGTTTTATGGGTACTGAAATTGCTGCTGTAAAGTTCATTGTAGGGTGGCTTTCTAACCTCTTACTGACACGGGTTTTTTTCCATGTTGTGTCAGAGGTGCCATTTATCCTTTTATCCTGTGCTGCTTGGCTTTTGTTTCCAGACAGTGTTAATGTCCAGTTTAGGATTGACTATGAACTAAATATTTTTCTGTTTTGCTGGGCTGAAAACCCTAGTAGGCAACTCTTTAAGTGGCATGCCTGTTATTGCTTAAATTCCTAGTCTTGAGGGATGTGCAAGTAGCTCTCCTTTCTTCTGGTTGGTGACAAGGTGGTAACCAAAGTATGGTTAAAAACCTTGGCTCCCTCATGAGCCAGGAAGTCTGGAGCTCTATTCCTGATGCAGCTGGGAAGTTGTTCTTGCACCATGGACAGCTTGGTTACACCAGAGGTTAACACAACAGTCTTCCTCATTGTCATCTGTTCCAAGGAGCCTTGAGCAAGCTGGGTAAGAGGGATGCAGTAATATAGAACCAAGTCTGTCCTCACTGCTGGTGAAATTTGGGATGAAGAGGATGGCTTAGTTGGGCTTTTCCCATTATTCTGTGTGTGATGTTGTGATATGGGGAAATAGCAGCCCACCAACATGCTATTTGTCAACAAGTAAGGGGGTGTGCAAGATCTGTCCTTTTGATAGTCCAGCCCTGCTCTAGGGTGGTGCAGGCTACCTCCTTGGTATGCCACTCGCTCTGTCCTGCTTTTTCTGAGTGTATTGGCTGAGAGACTGGATTCTGTCCCTGTTCTGATGGTTGTGTTGGGCCCATGTGCACATCAGGGTCTAGGCTGGACTCGCCTCCATGACACAGAATTGAAAGAACCTGTGCCCTGTTGATACCTTTATCACTATGTCTCTTCATGTTTCCATTAATGACTGATGTTTGATAAAAGTGTCTGTTACTGCAGAAGCTCAGTGTTGGACTCTTAATCAAGGGCACCATTGTGTTGTGCTCACATGAAGAGCTTTGCTGTGGTTGTGATCATATTGATCTGTCTAGCTCCATCCTGGTTCTTTATTGTTTTCTTTGACATAGGAGGTAGGAACAGGATGGAGGAGCTGAGAATTTTGCTGCCTGTCCCATTCAGAAAATGGATGTGACTGGAACAGTGAAGACATGACCACTTTCTCATCCCTCTCCCAGGGGTTAGGCTTGTGCAGGGAAGGGTCGAACAGAGACTAGTTCATCCTTCTTCCCTTCACAGACTAAAAGAAGGGGTGAGTGAATGGTGTCCTCCAGGAAAGTGTGAATTCAGAAATCTAATTGGAGAAGTTGCTACCAGAAGTGACAGAAATAGATTTCTAGTTTAAGAGAAAATTACTTTTCCTTAATTTTTAATCCCTTTGTGTTGGAACAGGGAGACGAAGGGAGTGATGGTAAGCAGGGCAGCCTTTAAAGGCTGTGCAAGGAAAAGATGGGAGTGTTGCAACCTTTGCGTTGTTAACCTTTTGAAGTCACCTGGGGTAGATGTCTCATTACCCTTGCCCCAATGCATGCACATTTTTACCTGTGACATACCAAGCAAATTGCCTTCTGCCTCAGAGGTGGTGAAGGGTTGTTAAACCTGTTTGGCTTCAAGGCAGTCATTCTGGGGATTCTCTCTATCTGCTTGTGTGAGAATAAGGAGGCCTGTAGAAGCCACCTTCCTCTTCCTTTGTCTGATGTCTGCTCTGCAGGACCAGCGCTTAAAGCAAAAGCTCCTGTGTTGGGTGAGGGGTTTTAGTAAATGCTTACAAAAATAGTGGTAGATCGTCCCTCCAGGGTCAGGTAAGGAAACTGCAATGCTTCTGGGGAAATCTGCAGCCACATCTGAACAAGCCAGTGACTTCTTACAATAGGGGGAGTGCTTGAGTACAATGTTTGAAGATCTTATTAGAGAATTTGAATGTTAAACTAGGTTTGCAGTTTGGTTTAAAATTTGATACTAAATTCTTGAAGCCAATTGTCAGAATAAGCTGGTTTTTAACATAAGTGACTGACTGCATTAGTGTCCATCAAAGTGCTGACTTCAGCATGAAGAAACAGTTTATCTGCATTATGTACATATAGATGCATCTTAGCAGTGATCATGTTTCCTGGTATATAGCATGTCTGTAGCAGGTGACAATAATACTGAAAAAGCTATGAGCATTTCTGTTTGCTTCTATTTTTTTTTTCTTGCAGCTATTGCAATCTCCTATGAGATTGCTGAGACAAGCCTGGGTATGGGTATAATCAAGGAGAATCCAGAACCTCTGGAAAGAGAGGAAAAGTGAGAGAACTGCAGTTGTTCAGTGCATGGGAGAAGGTTAGAGCATAAAATACAGAAAATTAAAACTATCATAGAAAAACAGGGGAAAAAAAAAAAGTAGAGTAAAACCTACTGATGAGAATAACCATCAAAGTATCTGACCTCCCTTTCCTGTTCTTGTCACGGCGAACATGCTCCTGACTTGCTGTTTGTGCTCGCCTGTGTTTTTGGTGTGTCTCAGTGATCCGTTTGATGCTACTAAAACAGGTGCCACAGACACAGGCAAATGAGCTTTCTTCTTACTGTTCCACCAAAGGATATGGCTCATTGCTGAAGTGATGGTTTATTTAGCGGAGCAGTTAAACTAAAAGTATGGAAATTGTCAGGGTTTCCAGTGATAACTATTTCCTTTGGTTAATTTTTGTGTTATGGACACAGCAAGGAAACTTTTGACTGTGGACATTGGTCTATTAGGAATTGACTTGTAGTCGCAATTTTAATATGTGTGAGCCTCATAATGCAAGTAACTGCTCAGTAGTAGAAGTTGAGCTAGATTGGAACCTATAGAAGATTGACTTGATCTTTTAATCTGTCAGCTCGTTCTTCACTCCTGTTTTCTGTTTGGATGTTGTAGTTTTGAGATGTTTTTTGGAAAGGGTACTGGGAAAACTTGCAAACATTTTTCAAACAAAAGATGGTTTGTCTTCATGGCTGGGAGGGTTCATCTGGACACTTGCTCTGATTTTTTAAAAATTTTTTTTTTGTTTGGAAAACTGAAGTTCTTAGAAGTTAGATGGCCTTGGCTTGCTTTGTTCTTTCTTCTGTCTCAGACATCTGTATCAGCTCTCTCACCAAGCTCTTTATCTTACTTGGCTTTTCTGTGGATGCCTGGAGGCCTTGGCTCACATTCTCAAGAGTGTCCACTGGTTCAAGAAGCCATTGCTGCTATCAAATTACCTTGACAGCTGTTGTCCCATTTCATATTTGCCATCCCCCTCCCCTGGCTCCCTTGTGATTTTTGGCAGAGGCTGGGGCTATTGAGCAATAAAACTTGGATCTGAGAATCCTGTTGCTGGTGGGAAAATGAGGTGAGCGCGTACTAGTTAATGTCTTGCAACTTGACTTCTTGCTGATGTATAATCAGTAGCATCTTTATTTAAAAACAAAACCTACTACTAGCTACTCTGTTTGTGGATTGAGCGGGTGGTTCATTTACTGTTCATCTGGAGTTGTGTGATAGGTGCTGGTCTCTTAAAATCGCACACTCTATGCCAAAATATATATGATCAGACAAGCTCTTGATCTGGAGTCCTTGACAAATGCCTGTGTATAAGGACTGCAGAACAGCTAGGATGCTCATGTTAATGAAAGTAATCCACAAGGGCACGACTGACTTTGTCTTCATGTTAGTTTGGATGATCCTGCCCCTGTGTAACCTGGAATAGAGCTCCTGTAGTACTATTTAGTAGACGTTAAAGGTGACCGTATAAGAAGCAATTGGTCTTACTTGGATTTGAATTAACAAAATGTAGAGATAGCTTTTGGGGGCTCTTTTGTGTGTGTTTGGGGATTTCATAGCCATTCTTTTAAATGCAGCCGTAAAACACTTCTGACAACTGACAGAAATGGGGATAGGACCAACCATCGTAAGAGAGCTGCCATCTCTGTAAACCTCTCCTTTTAAGATATTTTGTGTTTCCTTTGTCAGTTGTTTGAGAAGTTGGCTGATGCATGGCATGCTTTAATCTCTACTGATCATTCCTCTTGTCCCTGTTGAAACATGTCAGCAACTAAATTTTGTGTAACATACTGGAAAAGTTAGGAAGGAAGGAGCAGTTCTTCATTGGAAAGGTGACTGACAAAACAATTAATGTATCCAGAACACTCAGTTCTGAGGAACACATATAGGAAAAGCACGTAAAAAAAAAATTATTTTGTTTGCAATGTGTATGATTTACTAGCTGATAACATCGGTGTGAAATGTAAAGCTTTTAGACGTCTGGATCAGACCAGCCTTAATGCATGTCTTACAGCTCCTAAATTACTGTGCCAAAGGGGGAAGACTAGACTCTGACTGAAACAAGTGCTGCAACTGTTTTGTACATGTCTATGGAGAAGGGTATTTTATGCAGTTGGTGAACAGTTTTGGTATGTGTGGAGTTGAATCATGACTTCAGTCAGTGGCTGTGAATTTGAGGGCTGGCACCTTGGGGGTTCATCCTGGTAGGATTGTTGGTACATTATGTGGTCTCAGGTGCTGTGGAGTCCTCCTGGGTTGTGGTGAAGAAGAGCTGGGGATATAGTGTGACCAGCCATGAAGTCAAGGGGGGAAAACTTAGAAAGCATAGGGTCAAAGAAGATGTCCTCTGACTTTGGAAAAATCACGATTACATCAACATTACCCCCTGGAAAAGAAACAGAAGTACAATAGAGAACAGATTACATCTAGGTGAAAAATGCCTGAAGCGTACCTCCCCTAGCTGTAAAGTTTGAGTTGCAGGGTGGGATGCATGGGTTTTCTGTTGACAAGTGGGGAAATAACTTTTTACTGACTTTTCTTTCCCCCTGAAGGAGAAGAAAAAACACTCATAAGGCCACGATTTGGCGTACAACTTGATTAAAGTGGTTTTGGTTGGTTGTTTGGTTTTTTTCCCAAAGGAAAAAAGTGGCAACTTATCCTCCCTGCCCCGCAACCCTTGCTATCCTGGCATTTAACACAGGTTTAAACAAGGTGCTCCTTGGTCCGGTCTCTCCATGGAGATCGCAGAAAGCGCTGGAAGGCTTGAGCTTCCTGCGATCCCTGGCACGTCTTCCGTTACGCAGCTACGGTTATTGTAGCAGTAGGGGACTTGTTAGTTTTCCAACTGCAGTTCCCAGCGAATGTGTCCACTCTGCGGTGTAGACTCCTGCATGTTCGGTGTTAAAATAGTTCTATAGCTTTCAGGCATCTTGCATTTCAAATATGGGTGGAGAAAGAAGCGTTGGCCTTTAAGGCAGGGATTTCAAAGCTTTTTGATATCAAAGGCCATGTTGACAACTTGGCAAGCGCTTGTGGGCCCAAGTGCGTTAGATCTTTAGGATAGGAGCTGACTTGCTGCAGGCATTGGAAAGGATGTTTTGCATTGTTTAAATGTATTGTCAGGTGTGTTATGCCCTTTCTTTGCAATGTGGCCACTGAAACGTCTCCTCCTTTTGTGCTAGGCTTGGCTCGCTTTCCCGTCAGCCAGAGAAGGAGTTAACTTGCTGTTACAGTCTGCTCCAGCTCCTCTCTTGCTGTCCAGTCTCTTCTGCTTAAACCCGCTTTTCTGGGAAGCCCAGCTGCCCACCCCTCTGCTGCAGTGGCTCGTGCTGTGGCTGCCGAGGATGTAAGGGAGCTTTTGGGGATCGTGTTCCGCTTGGCCGGCAGGTTGCAGGGTGGGAGGAAGCGTCCCAGCCGGGAGTCCTTCGTAGCCCTTCCCCAGGTGCGGGAAGCAGGTAGGGTTCTGCAAACCCAGGAAAGCAGCCGGTTCTGGCAGGGCAGAGCTTGTCTATCCTGGTCAAGGTCTCGGAGGTTTTACCAGGTTACTTGCTTGTTGACTGTTTGAAATACCAGCATGTGTCGCTTCTGCTCCGCTCTCGCACTTTCCAGCCTTGCTGAACTGCCGCTCTGCTTTCTTGCATGGGGTGCATTAGCTTCATTGGTTTTCTGTGGTATTTGAGCATCTTTGGATGATAGGAAAACATCTTACCAGTACTTAATGAACTATGCATACACCTATAAGCAGGTTTATTTTCATTTCCGATGTGAGGCAAGTGAAGTGCAGAGGTCAGCACTACAACACGGTGCAGAAGGATAAATGCAATGCACAGACATGTACCAAAACTTTTCTTAACATCAGCCCTCTTGCAATCAGTGTAGCTATGACAGAGCTGAGTGCAGCCAGGCTAATTGCTTGGGTCCTCGTCTGGCTCATGGGTAGAGCTTGCGGCTCGCGTTGAGCTCTGGCTGCATCGCTGGCTTGCTTGTTGGTAGGGGCAAAGCTGGCATAGATGCTGCAGCTTTTAAATGCGGTCACAGGTTTTGGTTTGAGGTGGAAGTGTACTTTAAGAGCTACATTGTTTTGCATGAAAGACTGAACAACAAATCAGTAGCAGTGTGGAGGAGAAGCCCGTTCTCCTAACTCCTGGTCATGTGCTTTCACCACAAAGACCCTGTTTCTTCTTTTACTTAACTGAAGAATTCCATTAGATCAAAAACTAGTTAAGGAAAATAGAGCCCCATGTGGTCCTGTGTGGTTACTTAGGCAAGTGCTATTTTTAGGAATCCCAATTGAGTAAGCCCTGGCTCTTGCTGCTGTTAAAATCCATGGAAGCAAAATTAAAACTTCTACTTTCATCTCAACTGCACATAGGCCACTTGGCTCTAGCCATCTGTTTTGTTTTTTTAATCACTTGTGTGTCCCCAGCTCATTCTCTGCCTTGCGGGGATTTTTGCCTTCCCAAGTGAGAGTTAATCAGTTCCTTGGGCATGGGAGATTTGGAATAAGGCAGGTAGGAAGTAACGAGTTGTTCCCATTCTGCACCTCTGAGGATCATTATCAGAGTTGTTAATAAGCTTTTGCCCTCCAGTCACAGGGTTCTGCCTAACTGCTCAACTGCTTCTCCTCACTTCAGCTTCTGTGGCCCAGTTTCATTAATCTGTAGAAGATGCTTCTTGCCTGCTTCTCCCCATACCAAGAGCAGGGAGCCCAGGTTTGCAAAATATGACTTGTTTGCAGCTCTTTGTCCTTGGTGCTGCTGAAGAAGACTTCTTGCTCACAGAGTTTTGTATGCAGACTTGTCTGACCAGCCTTGTAGGAGCATTTGGGGGCGGTGATGGTAGAAGAAAGACAGTTTGGTCTTCAATTAAAAGATAAGAATCCAGTTCCTTTTCTGGAAACAGTTGCCTGACAGTGATCAGATTCCTCTCCACAACTTCATACCCCAGCTTGCAACATACAGAGATTTGATTGGCTATTCTTGTGAGTATTTTTCTTCAAATCTGAGCAGAAAAGCAGGGGAGGGGTAAGGTGGAGGGCATGGCAGGAACAACAAAAGGCTACAGCCTGAAAAAGCTTTGGGAGTGTGGCTCCAGGGAAAGCCTGTTGAGCCTTTTTGAGCTGGCTGAAAAGACTGAGAACTGCAAGTGGTACTTTGTTCTGATTCATACTGTTTGTACAAATTTCTTTTCCATAACTTTTTATTAAAAAAATATTGTGAGGAAATCACTGTCACTATTCTAAGTAGAAGAATAAATTTGTAAGACCCTGGAGATTTAGCCAAAGGACTTGGTTCAGAAGTGAGGGTGAACAGTGTTTTGAGTCTGGAGACCCTCTGTTGGCTCATACTTTTCTTCAGGTTGAAGAACTTTGTCTAAAAACAGCTCTGCTTGAAGAACTCTTTGTCTAAAAACAACAACAACAAGCTTCTGAAATCTTGTCAGGGCTAAAATTCGCTGCATTATTGAGCTGTGTGAAGAAGGCATGGCAATATTCTGTGAAATTTTTGAGGTTCTTCTAAATGCAGAACAAGTGACTGGTGACCTTTTGAGTTTGTTTGACATTAGCTACTTGCTAATCATGCCAGACTGATGTGATGGGAAATCAGTCAGCGATGATATTTGTCTGTGCTGGTGTAAATGCAGTTACATAGGTAAAGCTTTCACAATGTTTCGCTTTGCTCCATTTAGAGATCTAGCTTGAGCTTGGCCAGCAAAAGAGTGGCCTTACAGAAATTGCATGTCCCCTTGGACTTTGTGAGCCCTAGCTTAGGAGTGATGTGTAGAGAAGCCACAGGTGAATTGAACTGAAGCAATGCCCTAAAACAACACTAGGAAAGCATTAGCCTTGGGACAGTTGTGGATCAAAACATCCTTGACTGTGCTATGCTGCTGCATCCTCAGTAGTATGGATATGATTGTGTCAATGGACGAGGCTCAGGGATATATAACAGATACATAATGATCTTTTGGCTAAATGATTCCTCTTCTACATATGCCTGTGGTCAGCTCTTCTCTGTTCTTTCTTCTGAGTATTTGTTCACAGACTCCCAAAAAGATGTGATTACTGCCCCTCAGGGCTAGAATAATTTTCTACCTGGACAATTTGGAGGCTTTATGGCTTCCCATCACAGAGTGGAAGCCCAAGTACATAATCCTAAAATTTTTGGAAGGTATGGAATAGATAACACTTAGCTGCCCTTCACAGGGACTGGGGATCAGAAACAGCATCAGCATGTGAACTGCTGCAAAGATCAACTGTACAAAGCTATAGTACTGGGAGCCAGGAATTTTCATCGTAAAATACTGACCGCTCTCCTTGCAGAAAAGGAAATTGAGGTAATGTCTTATTACTGCAGAATCTCCCTGCTACAGCTTAGCTGAAGAACAGGCCACTGTCAAGCCACAGAATGGAATTAGAGGGATGTAATGTCCCATGGTGACAACCACTGAACTGACTGTTGAGATGTAACATCAGGTAAAATGAACAAGCATAACATCTCTAGCTTGTGTCCTTGTAACTGGAGGAGAAAATGTGCATTGTGATGTTTTCAGTCTGTCAAACTATTTCTGTAGATGTGCGCTTTTTTTTTTCCTCCAAAACTCACATTTTCTGGGTGGCACTGCAATAAATGACTTTGCTAGTTAACCTGCAAGTCAGCCTCTTCTGTTTTTTTTTTCTTCTTTTCCCTAGAAATGTTGTTTTCCTAACAGTGTTTTCCAGTGATTTTTTTTTTTTTAAATTATCCTTTGATATCCTAAAACTATGTTTTGTGTGTTAGCCTTTGGTGTGGTTTTCACCTTAAAGTGCTATTGGGATATGTGATGGCCTAGGCATCACCTGTAGGGTGTCTTTACTTTTAAGAAAGATACTATTTTTAAGGTAGATGTTTTGCAGGTGACAAGTGAGAACCGCATTTTTGGAGCGGTTAAATCCCAGTGGTGTTTTTAATTGTTTTATTTTGGCAGTTTTTTTGAAAAAACAGCTGTGGAATATTGCCACATTGTGTTTTAAAGCAGAATGCAAAAGGTGGCTAAATACAAATGCCCAAGAGCAGTGGTGTTCATTCAGCATCCTATTTGGCTTCAGCCAAAGTGAGTGGGGAGGGTTAGGTCCCAAAATGTTGCCTTTAAATGGCTTATAGCATGGCTGTTAATTCTTGGCTGTGGTCCCATGCTGCCCCTCTAAGAGAAGGGAATGGTCGTGATGCTTTTGAGAGTTGCAGGGGTGTGAGAAGGCTTGCAGAAGGGCATGGTAAAAAGGTGGCAAAGAGCAGTTCAGCAGCAGGATTTTAGCCCTTGCATAGCCACCTATTGGGTAAAGCACCCGCAGCTTTCATTCCCCAATAGAGGAGAGAGCAAATATTAAGCAGAGAAGACTGTGTTGAGAATTACAAGGTTAAAAAAAGATTGCCCTGCTTTGCTTCCTCTATTAGCCAAGCCGTGCGGAGGGAGAAGCTGACTCACGCCAACCCGTGTTACAGGCTGCTTTGGGTAGAGCAGTCAGAAAACTGTGTCACTTCAGCCCAAGAGAGCTGTAGGAACAGAAGTGTGGTAATAGATTAAAATTACATCAAAGGCTCTGGGAGATTTTAATGAGATCAGCCCCATATTTATTTTCATGCTTAGGAGCAGAAATAAGTGAATAATGTCATGGAAATATTTTGGAACGAGGAGATGCAACAGCCAAGGCTGTCTCTAAGCTGGTCAAAGGCTTTGTTAACTCCAGGCGGGCCGCTTCAATTTAGGGTATTGAGAGCTTGCAGCTAGAGGGTTTAGGCAGAGCAGAGACCTGATAAAGGTCCCAGAATGTGAAGATCAGGTGAGCATGGCAGCGTGCGCCTTGCCTCACCTCTTTGCGCCAGCAGCAGGGCCAAGTCAGCATCACTTTGGGCTGAACCCTCTCTACCCTTGGACCTCCAGTTAAAATGGGCTGCAGCCGCTTCTGCGGGTGGCTGGGCCCCAGCTCCCTCTGCCAGGCCTCGGCTCACCCCAGCTCGGCTTGACAGGTCCCCGCTGCTCCTGAGGACAGTTCTTGGCCCAGGTTTTTCTTTGCAGACAGCCAGGTACTGCAGTGGGGTAGGATTGCTAGTTGTATCAAGGCCTAAAATTTTTAAGTGTGCCCCATGTTGTAAGGGAATTGGTGTTTTCTTTGCAGTCCCCGGAGCGTGTCAGGCACTAGCACCAGCTCACCGTCCTCTCCCATCTTCCTTCCTCCCCCTGAGCTCCTTCCAGCTCTCAGCAAAGCTCTGGACCTCTTCAGGCACCCGAGCCTGCGGCGCGTTCAGGGTGCTGCAGGAGGCTTGTCACTGAGCTGAGGGTGTAGTCCTACGTGCCTGTGCCAGCAAGCCATTTGTGGCAGTGGGGTCTGAGAAGGCTTCTGCATATTCCCTTGCATTTCTGTGCCCTCATGGGGCCCTTTATGCCATTGCTAGTGTTGCACGCACTGCGTATGTGTGCAAGTAGGAGCCTAAATATTTTCCCCAGGCTTTGCTGAAGGAAAGAGATACTTTAAAAAAGGGCATGCATTTTTTTTTTATTTGCTTTGCCTAAAATGAAGAAAACGTTAGTTTGCTGGTCAAAGGTTAGTTGGAAGCAGGACTGCTGCGTGTGTGTGGCCATGATAGAGATGAACCTATCTGATCTGGCAGTCGTCGCCTTGCAACCATCGGGTTACTTTGTGGCGGGAATTACCTTTGTACGGCATTTCAGTGGCAGTGAAGACTTTAGGCACTGGAGCTTGGGCCCTGTTCCTGCAGCTGTGAGGAAGTGCATCAGCTGCTGTTGGACTAGATGGTGGATATGTCCCAGAAGGAGCAGGGAAGCCACGGACTGAATCAGCACTGAATGTCTTCAGCAATACGTTTGTACCTCCCAAGTTAGTACTGAGACGGTGGCGGCTTGCGAAGAGGTAGATGTTAGGCTGGAGCAGTGTAGTCCGTTGCCATTTGGAAACAAGATGAGGGATATGAGAAACAGAGGCCTTTCAAAATGGGAACAAGTTCTCTGTTCCAGGTGACTAAGCTATGAAGTCTTCAATAGGATCATTTCTTAAGAAGAATTTTTAAGGTCCTATTTGGAGGGGGGGGAAAAAAAAGTTCAGTACTTTCTATAGGATCATATTATCACATTCTGCTGATGTTTAGACTTGAATCTCCGTGGTACTAGAAAAACTAAATCTCTTTTCATGTATTTATCAGTAGCTAACAATATTCTTAGAAAATTTACTTGGTTTTCCTGTCTCAATCTCAAATGCTTTCCCTTTTGCCTTCAGCCACATAGCATCTGCCAGACTAACATTGTGTTTTCTTTAGAGCAAATTATATTTGGAAAGTCAGAAGATGCAGAGGAAAGTTGTGTGTAGTGAAAAGTCCTTTTATAAATAAATAGAGAAGTTGCACTTAAACAGTCCTTAAGAATGTCAGTTTTTTGGATGCCAAGAAGATGCATGTATGTTAATGTAGGAGGACAGAAGTCAGCACAGCCTTTCAACAGGTGAAACAGCCAAAGATAATGCAAAAACTTGTCTTTAGCCTTGCTTAAGTCAAAGGAGAAAGTCTAAATCTTTTTTTTTTTTTTTTGCTTCTCTCTTCCTTTTGGACAAATTTCACTTTGACTATGTGAATTCTAAAGGCCATGCAAAGAAATCCCGTCTCTCTTAAATTAGCTGTTCATGGAAGAATGCTATTCTTCTTTCAACAGGCAAATAGCATGGAAAATTAAGTTAACCAGATATTAAAAATCAGTATTATTCCACAATTGAAATAGGCAGTCAGGAATCCTTTAGGCTCATGAGAATGGCACCTATAAAAGTCTTTACTTTAAGAAGAATTATTTCTCCCACAATTAGTTAACTCCTGGTAAAATTACCTAGACTTACATAAAACCTGTGATCGTTGCAAAAGCTTTTTGACTTTTGAACGTCTTGCAGTGTAGGCAGTGTCTTTGTGGGGGCAAGACCACTCAGTACCTCTAGAATCTGGATTTCAGTTCTGCATCTCTAAACTACTCTGTCATCCTGGGCTCCCAGTCATCCTACCACCAAATTTTATTGCAAGGTTTGACTTCCCTAGTAGGAACCCTGGGTGTGTGAAAGACAAGGGCACAGCCTGGGCTTCCCTCAGCATGGCCAGAGCATGTTCTGAGAGTTGGGCTCTGGGGAGGAGTGGGATGGAGATGTCCTTGTCTCGCAGAGTAACCTCTATTATGGAGGATGTAGACAAGCTTATGAGAGAAAACTTAAGGTTCTTACACCTTTAAGGTCTCAGTGAACTTAATCTTGTGTGTCTGATACTAGTACTTTACTTTCTTAGTGCATACTGCATGTTAGCAAGGCATGAGACAATTCCCTGATCTCTTCCTCATGCAAGAAGTGATACCTCATGTTAACCCCTGCTATGCTTTGCAATGGCTGACATTATACTCTGAATTATACTCTGCCCAATGTTACTGAGCTGCATTTATTGCCTCGTGGAGGACCCATGATACCTGTCTGCTGCCTATGGTAAAGCACTTATGTTGGCATAAAAAGAATAAGCAACAAACACTCTGCCAGAGAATGAGTAAAGATGGGGAGGGAGGAAGGTCTCTGAAATGTTACTTGGCTCCAAATATGCAGAATCGTTACATACCTGATTCTCATGGACTTTGAAGGGAGCAGTGCATCCTAAAGTAGGTTTGGTACTAAGATGTTTTCGCAGTGTGGTGTTGGCTCAGGTCCTGGTCTTGTACACAGCCACAGAAGAGAATTCCCTCTGAGGACTGGGTTGTCCTTACTTTGTCCTCTTCAAATGTGAACACTGTTAGACTTCATAGTCTGACCCTGAAATGTTACTTTAATCGGACGTATATCAGAGAGGAGATGCTTTTTGATTTCCAAAATGCTTTAATTGCCCCTTTTGTGGCTTAAATTGAACACTTAAACATATAACTACCAAAGACTGGAATCTCCAGGCTCTTTAAAATAGAGCATGAAGGTTTTCTTCATGCTGAAAATGCAGTCTTACACTTGGATAGAGGATAATAAAATGTGACTGCCTGCAATGAGCAGTTGTTTCATCGTGCGTGACAGAGCAAATCAATTTTCCTCCCATTGCTTTTCCTCTTGGGAGATAACATGCCAAAATAGTCAATACCCTGTACCATGAAGGTTCAGGGTTAGACAAATTGTGCACTGAGGTTAGTGGTGTGTTCCCTTTCTCGCGCCCCCCCCCCCCCCCAATTTTGCCTTTGGAAGTCTTAGCAAAAGATTTCAGATGTCCTAAAAATATATTGCCTCACTAAAAGATTTCTAGTGTTTTGGTTTTTTTTTCCCTCCTGTCATCCCAGGGATTTTCTTGAATTTGTCAAGCAAATAAGAAATGTGTCTGTCGTAAAAGGGTTAAGGTGCTTGTGGAGAAGGTTTGGCTCTGCTATGTATGTTCTGATCATAGAGAATCTCTCCTGTAAAAAAAAAGTTTTTCTCTTGTTTTCTAACATTAACAGTACAGTATTATACTGTTAGATGAAGTATTTAAACTGTCACGGTGAACTGGCAGACATACCATCCCTCAAGGAGAGGGAAATGAGGTACAGATAATTTTAATCTGTCAAATTTTGAGTTGTAGAAAGAGTAATACAATCAAATAGGAGTTACTGTGCATTGTAAACAGAAGTAATATGAGTATAGAAGCAATCAGCGCACATTTAAGAAACGAGGAAATGTACAGAGCATTGCAAATGTGTAGGACTATGGAGACCAGGGTTTTGACAAGTGACGCTTTCTGGTTGTCTCTGGTAATCCAACATACCGGTAAAGGTACCAGGTTTTCAGGGAGTATTGAGTGCTTAGTGCTCGGAAGACTGGCGCTCTGTGAGGGGTCGGTTTGAACAACCAGGATAGCATCTGAAAAACATGAGCCACAGTATGAGAAGGGACTTTCTTGAAATCTGGGAAACTAACTTGGCCAGTGGTACAGCTACCTGCCTGTGTAACTCTGGTGGTTTGGTTTTTTGGGTGTTGGGTTTTTGTTTTATTTTTAGAATTTTTTTCCCCTCCCAAAATAGCCCTGCCACTGCTGTTTAAAAGGGATAAAATAAGAAATCCTCCTCATAAACAACTTCTTACCTTACCTGTGGTGGACAACAATTTGACTGCAGCACGAAGTTACAGAAATGTCCTGAAGTTCTCAGAAAAAAGCATGATCAAGAATGTTACTGCATAAAACTCTGGGTTATGAGAAGGTAAGAGGTAAAAGCAGGCAGTTTGAATAACTGTCACATAGCTACTCATAAAAGCTAATTAGCAGTAACTTCTATAGATGGCCAGAATGCCACTGTTTATGCCTGCAGATCTCTGATTTGTAATAATGAAATTACAACAAAGTGTGTCTCAGATGTTGGTACCTTAAAGTAACACATTTTACGTGTTGTCTTGGGTTCTTCTAGGAGATGTTTTGCACGACCCAGAGGATGATTTCTGAAAATGGTGTATAGGAAATGATGGGCAAAGGATTCTGTTTTGATGTGTCAAACAATCACTCTTGGCTTTGATGTATGTTTGTAACCAGGTCTCCAGCTGAAGGCAGACTAGTGAGCTGCAAGCACAAAGCAGCCTTGTGGTTAAGCTATGTTTAACCTGTGCTGGCTCTCTGGGCCTGGTACGCTGCAGGATGCTATTGATTCTCAGATGAAGCTGAACTTCTAAGAAGGCTGGGAGGTTCTGTGACGGCTTCAGCCTGAATGATGCATGCTTAACAAAGAAGGTAAAACCAACTGGACTTTAGGACTAGTATTTGGTGTGTTATAGTGATGCTGTGTATTGTGATACAATCAGACCTACTGGAAGAGGGCAAAGTGAATCATGCAGGAGTCAGAATTTGAGTTGTATTAGAAAGAATCCATCTCTTGAAGATTGCCTTGTTGGTCTTTAGATGGTAGACTTGCTAAATGCATTAAGTAATGGCATTTCAGTTGATAGTCACACAACTTTCTTACTAGGCTGAGGGAAGGGGGCAGGCATCACCTGGTTTTCTTGGTGCATCAGGTTTCATATAGACTTGTTTTCAGATGAAAATGAAAACACACCTAGATGTGAGATGGAAAGGTGTTAAAGAATGTGACATCTGTTTAGTGATCCCTTTCTGGTCAAAAGAGTAACAGCTAGTGGTGCAGCAAAGGACAAGCTCTGCTACCTCCACTAAACTGAGAACTTTAGGCATCAGTCAAGTGACTTGGCTCAACATACAGCCTATTTAAAAGAGCTTCTACTTTCCCAGATAATTGTCAAATGTCTGTTTTGAGACATCTGAAGCCAGCATAACTGCTGAAATGGGCTATGGACTCACTAGTCCATGAGCAGAAGACAACGTGTGAGTGTGTGTATTGTCTGTGTTAGGGTGATAGTGTTCTGGCCTGCTTTGGTGGTGCTTGGCCCTTCTAATCCAGTTGGAAGACCGCTGGTGGAAAGAGGTCCTGGTGTGACTGCCAGTACCCTGTCTGTTCAGTGAGCTTAGCAAAGTAATTTTTTAATGTTGCCTTCACCAGAGGGGGGGACCAACACAGCATGAAGATGAAAGCTGCTCTCTATCTGTTTTATCTGTAGTCATTCATTATGAACTGATGAAAGAAATAGACTTTGGTTCAAGGCTGATTGATTCTTCTTCATAATTCAGGCATCCTGAATACAGAAGTGGCTGCTGTATAGCCAAGTAGAGCACGCAGCTGAAACAAAGATAGCCGGGTCTGTTCATATAGTGATGGAGGATTTATACAAATTATTTAGATGCTGTGCTTCTGGTTGCTTGCAAACAGAGGCTCTTGGAGAGATTTTTTGAGTTCATACTTTATGTATTTGCATGTCTTTATCCTCCAAATAGCTGGTGTTGCAGCTGTGTGCTTAGAGCCTTGGGGTTTCTATGTGAATTTTGCAATTTGTTACAAATTACTTTTCCTAAAATTTCCTATGTTTCAAAATAATTTTGAATCCTCAGAGGGGGGAGGAGATTAATACATTGGTGCAGTTGGTTTGGTTTGTGTCTTACTGGAGTATGTTAATAAGACTTCTACTGAGCCATTTTGGTGTGTAAGGAAGGAATTGAGTATGTGTCTTAATTGGTATGCCTTTTCTAAGTAGAGCAGCCAGTCTTTGTGTTGAAGGTCTACCTTGTGTGTCCCCACAGACCAGTCATGGTGGAGATAACTCTATCATGTGCTGTCTGATTACAGCATTCAATATTTTCCATCCCATCATAGCCACATAGGAGGGGAAGGTAGACAGTCTCAGTGTCTCAGTCTGTCTGGAGGATAAAGGATTGGTAGTTGGACATGGCATGATGTTCCTCTGTGGTGCATCTTCTTTCAGCCCTGACTTCTCTCTCACCATCTGTCTTCTATCCTTGCACTCTGGATTTAGCTGATGAAAAGAATTTGCAGTGGAATAAGGTAGAACCGTGGGATTACCGTCTGCGTCCCCACTGATACCACTGAATTTGTGAGCTGTATTCCCTTCCTGCAGTCTCTCTGGTCTGCGGAGGCATTTTTCTGTTACTTCAGGTATTTACCAGAGTGGGGCCTCTGGACTTCTGAGTTCAACCAGTCAGATGCGTACTTTTTACTATGGGGTGTCAGAATTCTTCTGGAGAAGGTAGATTGGGAGACATCAGGGGATATCCTGTGAGGATGCAGACACAATCTAGTTTGATAAACCATTCTCTAAAATAGAGAGAAGCTGCTATCTTAGGGACCCTGTCTGTTTTTACAGGCTAGAGAATGGGTACAGCTACTGAAAATGTGGGTTTTAAAGATAAGTAAGTAGACTTGATATTTGCATGGGTTATGTACTGTTTCTATTTCAGTTCCTTCACAAAGATGAAGGAACCTAGTCCTTTTTCCAGTTCTGGAAGAACTGGACACTGAATACCTTATAGCAGGTATAGGAGTGTGGGGGTGTGTGTGTGTGTATATATATAGGGGTAAATTATAGCAGTTTCTGACCTTAAATTCTTCCTGTCTATGAAAAATATAAAACCAAAGCCAGGAATTATCTGGTTTCATTAAACTGAGAATAATCCCCAACAGCAAAACCATTACTCTGAGCAGTCGTGATCTTGCTGCTGCTTCTTGATCAGAGTAGAAGCAAATACTCATCTGTGTTGCTGTAGCATGTGACCTGCACAACACTCAGCAGCTCTCAATACACCCTTGCACAATGCCTATTTCAGCAGG
>NW_010533736.1:30916-102467 GCF_000687285.1 Phaethon lepturus
TGGCCTCAACCTGTCAGGTGACGCCTGGATTGTCAAATGGGAAAAGTGTTTTAATGTGTTCAGAGCTCTTTTGAGAGAGCTGGATGTCCATTTGTGCAAAGCTCTATGCAGCTGCCTCGGATTGCCAAAGGAGCGTTTGTGTTTGTGGCTTGCTGTGACTTATCAGGCCACAAATGTCACTGTTTTGAGAAGGTCAATGAAAATACATGAAGGTTTATGCATGCCAGGCTGTTCTTTTCTACATAGTTTAAATGTCTGGAAATGCTGTTGTGGATTATAATGCCAAATTGAACACAACGTTTAACCTAGGAGATATAATCCACTGACTCTCAGAATTCTACTAAACCCTGCCAAAAATTGAGTGTAATCAGTCCAGTTGGGTAATTCATACTAGAAGAGTTTGAGTCAGATGGGGGTTCCTCAAGATGTCTGAAAGTGTCTCTGCTTATGTTTCCTCTAATTTTTTAAAGCAGCATTAAAAGGCTCTTGGAATAAGATTCTCATCTAATTCACTTCCCTGCCTCTTTCTAAGACTAGATAAGAAGGGAGCCCAGAAACTGGCACAGTGTCTCCACCTTTGTTATGTAGCTGTGCTGATTCATTGAAAAGCATACACTGGACTCTTGTGTCCATTTAATGGTCATTCAACCTGTCCTTTCTAAGGGCTGCCAGTGTTCAGTGTGGTACCCGGTGCTCACAGACATCCCTGTCTGCTCTTTGCTGCTCCTCTTAGTGCAGAGATATAGTCTGTGGGGACTACAGCCTGCAGAAGCACGTGCTGGTTCAGGCAGAAATCCAACTCGTTTGTTGTCCTTCAAGATAACTTTCATAAAGGTGCTTTGCTGGGTAAGCAAAATGTTTTTCTGAATAGACACATATCCAGTAAACACCCAAAGCTACAATGCAGAGGATACTGTGCTGTGGCAAATGGTCCTAGACGTGAACGTGTCCATCTGAAGGATATCCTTGACAACTCTGAGCCTGCAGATTTAGCAGCTGCAGTGAGTTCAAGTGGTTACTGTAATGCGGCAGGAAAATTAAGCACAAAACGAAACAAAACTTTTATTGGGCTAGTATAGAAGAGCAATGTGCTTTAAGGTGAAACGCGAAAAGCTGCCTTTTCCTCTCCTTTATTGCCTGTGCTGTGATTTTATCTGTGTGGTCTCGGTAGTGCAGAGGACTATCGAGATCTAGAGAAACTGCACACCGGCAGTTTCTTCTCATGTTGCTGAGAAGGAACTAAATCCTTCTAGGGTTGCTGGGCCAAGTAGCAACATTGAGTAGAGTGTTGTCTTATTTCATGTTGATGGCTAACATAAGTTTAGCTGACCTTCCAGGGTGGATAGGAGATGTCATCTTGTGTATTGTTTTGTGTCTTCAAGTTGAGAACCCCGTGGGAACTGGGGCTTGTAACAGCAGAGAAAGACTAGTGGGAATCTTCATCTGATGCTGTTGATGTCACTTAGAGGGCAGGGTCCCTTGCTTGGCAGGAAGCATGTGTTTGACCTTTCACAAAGCTATGGTCTTCATGCTGGTGGTCATTAATTCCATTCCTTTTAAGGCAGTGGTGAGATTATCTTGATGTCTGAACCTTCCTTGACTTCTGCCGGATAGCACTGACCTGGGTGTAGTCTGGAGCCTGTTCGTCTGAATGTAACTATCTTCTCCTGGCAGTCTGTGGAGATCCGGTGTCTGTTCCTGTATTGTTTGTTCTTGTCAGCTGCCCCTGTGGTTGTCAGGTTGTGTTGACACACCTTTCCTCTTTGCTATGGAGATATCTAAGCAGTTCTGGCCTTGCGTGGCTTCATTCTTCTCTTTGGTGATCCCCACAGGGGATATGTTGAGTAACCATTCTGCCCTGAGACTCCATGACGCCTTTGCCATGGTATCTGAAATTGAAAGAGGTGCATAAACTAGACCTCTCACTGAACTGCTCCCTCTCCTCTATTTTGAACAGGTATGCTCTGAAATTCATTCCTCTTGAGCTCTTGAAAGCTTCTTCTGTGTTAGATGTATTGTATTCCTTGGTTTACTTGGATAGCTGGCCATCTAGGGATGCTTAGCTGAAATTACCCTGTGGAGTGTGCTTCTCCTGTCCTGTATTGGAATGAGTCTTACTTGGAAACAGATCAAGCAAGTTGTGCATGTAGAGAAGGTGAAAGTTGGTTTAAAGCCTGTTGTCAGGGATAACCATTTTATCTTTTCCTCCGAGCCATTGGCATTCAACTGTCCCTTTCCCAGCAGCAGTCCCTGCACAGCTCTGACATGTTCCCTTGTCCCCCCAGCTTGTGGGTCTGGTCAAAATGCTAGGAGGTCAAGCCTCAGGGTTTTGGTTGGCAGAGGTGACAAAAACTGGCACCAAAACAAGGCTGTTTTGTTTTAACTACATGCAGCAGTCCATTGAAATGGCCATGTTACTGCAGTGTCTGTCACTGCGAGGGGGTCTCCTTTTGTTTTTTTCCTACTTGCAAGATTGTCTCTTGGTGTTTGGAATTTTTCAAGAGCTTCAGATTATTGTTCTGTGTATAATTATGCGATAATGATACCAGTTAACACTGCTTCCTTAGAAACTGACCTCTGCAGGGTCTAAGTGAGGGTGAAAGTGCATTTTGCATGTTTGCATCCTGTACAGGGCAAGGAGTTTCTGACAGGACTTAAAACTGCATGGCAAATTGAAGGCTTGGAATACAGCTTGCCTCTTTCACAGCAATTGATGTGTGTGAGAAATGTTTAGGAATTGCTTTGAACTTGAGTGAAAAGCTGCTGATGTGGAAAAAAGCGCTTGCCTATCTGTCATGGCAAATACTTGGAATCCTGTTCCTTCGGGGCAACCATTCCCTGACTGGTCATTGCTAGAAATTCTTTGGTGACTATAAAATGGTGTAACATTGTAGGTGCCTTGGCTAAAGTTAAGAAGCACACCTATTAAATTGTTGCTGTACTAGAAAGCAAGCATCTTGGCGATCTGCTTTGCAAGTACTGACCCTACTGACTCAGTTGTCCTTATTTTGCAAGTTCAAAACTGATAACGTAGATGCTGACTCTGAGTTACACAGAGATGACTTCGACATGATTTCTAGAAATCATCAGATAAAATTGATATATGTCTATAAATAAACATAAATATATTCCACTTAAAACAGAGGAATTCAGAGTTTGAATCCAATTGCTTATCTTGGAGCTTTGCCAATGTCCTAGGTAAGTCTAATTAGAAATGTTAATAAACATTGTAGGTTTAAATTCACCTGTAATCCTGAGTACAGGATGGAATATTGAGATTTAAAAAAAAAAAAAGACAAGTTGCAGGAGCTTGGGGATACTTGGAAGACATCTACTTATGGGGGAGGTGGAAAATTACTATGAGAATATACAGCTTCTGTGCTGTAAACAGCATGCATTGATTTGGTGATGAAGGCATGTGCTGAATTCAGGGCAGGGTAGGAGGGAACTGTTCATATGCTCAACGGTTTTCATGGAATTGCATGTGCAAATAATCACCCCTCCATGGAAGTGATGGGGCTCAATCCTGCCCTCAGACTCGCACAGCCATTCAGAGCTCCTGTAAGAAGAAAGAAGGTGCTCTTGCTCTGCAGACTTCTTTATCGTTTTCAACTAAAGGTGTCTGAAGTATCTTTCTGCTCTAGGTTTTGTACTCAGTTCCCTTTTCATCCTAAAAATAATGCAAAGTTGTAACTAATTTTTTCTCTTTTGCCTGGGAATAAAGTACAGCATGCAACTTATGTCTTAATTTTTGGTGGGTGTTCAAAATCAGGCCTCTGCCAAGCAGTGTCCAAACTTTTTTCTTGCCAAATACACTGAACTCCAAAGGCAGCCTTTGAGTAGCTCATCAGCCACTAACCGTTCCTATTATAAAATATGCTGACTAGTGAAGCTAAGCTGAGGAAAAAAATAAACTCTAACTGGAATTGGATGTACTTAAGAGTAATGAAGGATTTTTGTTGATTTATCTGCATTGTGTGCTGCAAGAACAGTATCAAATACATAGCAATGTCACCAATTTGTCAGGCTGCTGATCATCTACTTCACATGATTTCCTGCAGGCAGAGCAAGAAGTGACTGCAAGGTCACTAAACAGCAAAGCAGTCTTAAATTAAGTGACGACTTCTGCGTAGTATCTATGATGTTAAGGAATGAGTTCACGTAATAATTACACTAGAGTTCAGAATGGAAGAGGTGCAGCAGTCAACTCTGCAGGTTAAGGATGCATCTCCTTAACTTACAGCTTGGCTACTGATAAAGGATAAGCAGTGAAAACTGACCCTCTTTAACTATTTATTCCTTCTCTTTATCCTATAAGATTTCTTTGTGGCTTCACACTGACCTGGTTGCACAGTGAAATGCTGCCTGCAAACTTGTATTGAGTAGGAAGGTCGGGGAGGATGAAACCTTGTGTACTTCAGTACTTAGGATGTTCTGCAAATGATTTAACAACAATTCTTCCAAATTGCTCTGATGCTTCAATGGGAAAGTCAGTACTGAGGAGGGGAAAAGCATGAAGTACATATTAAGACTTGCATCTATTCGCAGCACTTTGGGATAAGGGGTTTTTCTCTCTGCTTCCAGATTTCTGCTCTTTCAAACTACTTGGAGGGAGTTATGTTAGTCATGCACATGAGCTTGTTTTAGGACTGGGCTGGGGTCATGGTCATATTCTGTTGGGGCAACTTGCAAATTAACCCTGCTTTGATATCCCACATCAAACAAGACGGCATATTTCATGCCTTTCTGGACACAAGTACAGCAAATCTCCTTAACCTTCTTTTCCAACAGGGCTGAAAATCTGTGACAGAAGCCTGTCCTGTAGCAAATTAGATGTATTTCTAGCAGCTAGGACACTGGCTCTTCTGGCCTCTCTTGCTTAGGAGCCTGGAGATGGTCTGAATATTTGTCTGGCTTGAAGGCAAAATCAATACTGGTCTTATTTTAAGATTGTGCACAAAAGAAAGGAGGTGATGAATCTACACCATGATGCTTCTGGATGGGTTTCACTTCTGACGTGTGGATTCTAAATGCAGTTGGTGTGGGAGCTAATGTTCTAAATGCAGTGGTGTGTCAAAATGCTCTGTGGCCTTCTGCTGCAGACATCCTTGCTTGCTGAAAAGGGGTTATTAATTTTATGCTTGTGAAATTCTTGTGCTCCTGAGAAGTAAAACCAACACTTTTTTCATTGGATAGTGAACAACAGGCTTGTGTGGATACTTAAATGTTAAGCCTTACTCCAAAGGGAATGTATCAATGCCATGTCTTAGGCAAGAGGTTCCACCTGCTCTTTTCCTTCCATTCCCACAAATTCCTCCTCTGGTAGAGAATTAGATCTGATCAATCACAGCCTGTTGTGCTAGGAGGCCTTTTAGTCATAACTGACATTGCTGCGGTCACAATTTGTGTTGTGATAGTCCACGCTTATGCCATTTTGACAACTCAACTTACAAAACACACTACATGTTCTGAAACACTTAAAGCTGCTCATCTTCATGAAGCAATGATTATTGATTTAAAAAAAAAAACCCAAACAAACAACGAACATAAAGAAAAGTCCTAATGTTTCAGTGGACAATACTAACTTCCTAAGTGTCCAAAATGGTTATTCTTCCAAAAGGGGGCATTTATCAAAGCCACTCAATCTATCTTGTGCTTAAGGACCTGTTTTTAAACAAAATGAGCTCCATGAATATTCACTGCTCATATCTGGCCTGTTGTTCCTGTTGTATGTCCAAACACAGCAACTTGTTCTTGTGAATCATTTGAATTTTTGCAAAGAGTTATGGTTGATGTTATTTCCTGACTCCTTATCTTCACCCACCAAACACTCAACAGCAGCACTGAAGTACAAATCTGACCCCTCAAGAGCACTGTTGCTTTCCAGCTTGGCAATGGTTGTACACAAGCCAGCAGGGAAATAAAGATGACCTCTGAGATTTGATGCTAATAGACCATTGTCCTGACATTGTAATTCCAAATTTCAGAACAAATACCTCTAGTCAGCCTCATGGTTAATTGACACAATTGCTGTTGGTATGATCTAGCAGTAATAATCTTCTCATGGTGGGCTGGAACATCTCTGCTAACATAACTGCTAATTGGTAACTCAGTTAAGATGTGTGCTCAGTGAAGTGTGTCCTGACACTGACAGCCGTTCATGCTTGATATGAATACTTTTCTATCCCTGGACGTGAGTGTGTGCTCCCATTCACTTCTCTTGGTGCCAAAATTGCTTAAAAGGGGAGTCCAAGGGAGATGATCCTGGTGCTGTTGTATTTTTATCTTTGGAGATTGACTGCCCAGTAACATAAAGACAGCAGATACTAATCTCTGCAAACATTGCATTGAAACTCTTATCTGTACTGATCTTTATAAACCAAATTATGTTCCAGTTATGTGCGCTGAGCTTCCAACAAGGCACGCCGAAGAGCTGGTTGGCTTATTAGTCCCAATCACAGCCTGAGAGGAGCAGACTTCCCTAGTGTACCGACAGCAGCTAAACTTGGGCCATATACCTGGGAAATGCAGTTTCTAACTTTGTCAGATCCCTTAAGGAGAAGTCTCAGGTAATTAAACAAAGTTCTAGCTGGTAACTGATCTAAGAGCCATGTTGGTACTCTTTTTAAAACCTAAAAGGCCATTTGAGCAAGGTTTTACTGCAGGAAACTTACTGTACTATATGTTTGCATTGTGAGAAACTTGAGGTGTGTGAGAGAAACTGAGGCAAAAATTGTCTGAAGGTCATTGTTACATTTCTGGTGCTACCAGGAAGACCTTTCTGCTGCTGGAAAATGTACTTTAATAGTCCTATAAAAATGAAAAAATCTGTAGATCTCAAAGCAGCTTTTCAGTTCTTCCTGGAAAAAGCAACTTTAGATCAAGTATATCTGCACAGCACATCTTGATGTGTCCTGCCTGATGCATCATGGAGAGAGGAGCGTGTCTGACGTGCCTTCTGCACGGTGGCAGCGCTTGCTCAGCTCGCTGTTGCTGCGAGCCTGACTACAGGTGATGGCTGCAGTGAAGCTCCCCAATGTCCTGGTGAGAAACCTGTGGGGGGGTTTTGTGTGTTTTGTTTTTTCTGCTTGGGCTGTCTCTTCATTTTCCTTCTCATATTGGGGAGCAAGGTGTTTTATTTTTGCAAGGAAAGGAAAAGGCAGAACTGTAGCTGGTTTATCAAAAAGTACCCAGAGTGTTTAAGCTTAGCTCACCATTGCACTATTTGCTGTGCCTGGTTACATTCCCACAGCTTAACCGAGACTGTAGAGCTTTTATTAGTAATTAGCTCGTTGTGGCTTTAGGGCTTTCAGACACGAGTAGTTGTTTTCATTGGGGGTATTAATTATGAATCACAAACCTGTAAACAGCTATAGCCAAGAATGTGCATGTTTGCAGATGTGACTGTTTTGCTGTTCAGCCCTGGGTTAGCTCCGCACTGCCCTCATTGTTGTTGCACAGAAGTGTATGGAAAACGTGTTTTTAACCTCCTAGATGCTATTGAGTTCCTGCATAGCAGTCTGTAAAACTGTGCGAAAAATGGCCCGCTCATTTGCTTTCTAAGCAGTCTGGTTTAAATATGATGGTTTGAATGGGTTGAAGCAAGGACTTTGAGAACCCACTTTTCAAAAGGCCCTGATTTTAAGATCTTATAAATACACTTAAAAATTATTTGACTTGAATATTCGGGGAGGGGTGAAGGGAGGAAGAGAGTGTTTACACAGTAGTCGTACCAGCTCAGCGTCGCTGGTGCTGGCTCTCTTGCCAGTGTTGTTTTCCTCATTTTTCTGCAAGCAGCAGTACCTGACTAAGAATTCAAACTCTTTTCCTATCAAAGTTGATAACAAATCTTCTTTTTAATTCAGCGGAGCTTAGTTCCTCCTCTTTAATGTGGGATAAGCTTGCCTACTGCTCAAAGAAACAGGATCCTTATATACCCAGGGGTCTTGGGAGGCTCCTAACAGCCTCTTGTGGCTGTTGAGATGGAGCAAGGTAGGGTGGATAGCAGGGACTCAGATTAGAGAGCTAGTAGAGATGACAGGATATCTGGATTTCTGCTGTGGAATTGGTCTCTGACCATGTGGGATGAATAGCTCTTGACCACTGGATTCATCAACAAAAAGGAGAGAAGGGGGGCAAAAAACCCTGAGCAGCCCAAAACAGGATAACTGCTTTTTATAATTCTCTGGTCATGAATTGTGAGAAAGCAAGAGTGTTTAATGCATGTGTTGAATTGTTGATGTCTGACAAAAAGAGCTGCTCTTTGGGAAAGAACAATACCACCCTTTGCTAGCTGTCCTTTTGTCATGAGAAAAGCTGTATCTTCCTCTTAGACCCTGCCTTGTCTGCAGTCCATGAGAAACCCTGTGCTAGACTTAGGTTTTGAGGGACCCTAGAAGACTAATTGGTGGTGCTAGGCCTGCTTTTTTTTCTCCCTCTTCCTCCTCTCTACTTGCTCCTCTTTCAATTTTTACTAAGAACTCTCCCAATACCTGTCTAACCATGAAAAAAAAAAAAAAGCCCCAACCATGACAAACTAATTTTGTAGAGATAATAACTGAATCATAAGTTGGCTTTTGAGAAGTAATTTTCTTGGGCAAATTCTTGAGGCACTTTCATTATTGCCAATTTCCTCTTAAGTGCATTTTGTAGTGGGATATAGGAGGAAACACAGAAGATGTATGTTAGATGATTCGTTTTTTATTGCAAGGTTTTTGTTTACTTTAGATTTATGTAAAAGGGTAGAGGAAAGCGTTTTTATCCAGTCTTCTGTCCTCCCCTTCCAAGTTAAGAAACAGATGGTCTGACCTGTGTAAGGCTTTAAGTGTTGGAATTGGCATCAATGTCGTCTTAAGGATTATTTCTAAAAAAAACAAAACCCAGGAAGCATAGTGTCTTTGCTCAGTGTGAAAGCTGGTCTGTACAAAAATAGCAGGCTCACAATATGTGACGGAGATGATTCCCCTGACCTAAATAAGGAAAGTGATTACCTGATATTTGGAACGTGGTTTTGCTTCTAGTGTTTCCTCCTGCTGTCAGGCAGTACTCGTACCTACCTTCCCTTCCCCCTGCCCATCAGTACACACTTCTCAGCAGTGTTGCAGCTTTAACTATCCCATAATCCAAGCACATCTAAGACCTTGAATGGCACTATTACTTGAATGGCAGCTTGCAAGGTGGTGGTTTGAAATGGGGCTGGTTTGACAGTTATGTGTGCACCAGGAAGGAAACTGAAGGAGAATTGTTGATGGTGGAAGGTATCTGCCACATCTAATCTACGTATAGATGGCCAACCATGATTTTAAATTAAGCCTAGATTTATTTCCTTTTTCAGTTAACATTTCCAGAAAATAAAGGTAAGCTTATAGTATTCTTGATCAGAGGCAGTTAGATTAATAGTTCTTCACAATGTGATGGAGCCCAAGCCCAGCAGAGAATAGATTTTTATTGTTTTCTATAATGAGTGTATTGATTTCAGAGAGTGCCATTGTTGATGAGGAAGAAATGATCAAAACTGAAATCTTTTTAACACCTGTTAGGTTTTACTGGTGTTTTCTTTTCAGTTAATGAGATTCTGGTTTGGATCTCAATCAAACCAAGCTGCCTCAGTACAGTGTAGCTAAGGAGTATTTCTGTTGTAAAACTTGTGCATAACTACTCTGGTTAAGAGAAAGGAGTGCCATGAAAATACATCATCAAACAGTGTACTTTAATAAAAAATGAAGATGTCAGCCCTGCTGAGCAAATCCTGGTGGAGTATCTTTGGAGTGGTCCTTGCTTGTGTTTGTCATTATGTTTCTTGGTAGTCTTTATGGATGTGGTCATTGTTTTTATTTTGAATGAACTGAAGTGCATGAATTTATTGTAAGTCTTCCCTGTAATTTTTGCTAAGCTTTTAAAACCTTGTTTAACCATTGCCATCTGCATGAACGTTTGACCTGTGTTGGCCAGTGGCTAGCCTACAACATACATTTTGAACTTGCATTTGCTCTTGCCGCTTGCAGTACACTACAAAAAGGAACAGGAGAAAGTTTGTGGTCTGGGTTAGTCTGTTAATAAGCAGACATCACCTTGGCCTGTGAACTGAGCTGCTGAGGGCTGGAGGAGCATCCTTGGGAAGGCTGCTGAATGCTCGCTGTGTGCTCTTGTTCCTGGGCATCTCCTGTTGGCCCTGGGGAGAGAAGAGGTTCTGGGCTGGGGGATCCTTGATCTTACCTCTTAGCTATTTCTACAGAGAAACCACTCAGCTCTGCTGAAGCTGAAGATGTAACTCCGCTTTGTTATTGTGGTTTAAAAGTGTTGTTATGTGCTTGTTAAACAAGGCCGCGATGGCAATGCAGGTGGAGAAGAGGGGTAGTTTGCTTGTTATTGCTGCCTTTCTAGACAAGAACATGGAAATGAAACAAGAATCCACAATTGGAACTGTAATAGCTGCTTCCTGTCCTTTCTGATGCATCTTTAACCCACCATAATCACTATGCTTCGTTCTGAATAAAGTCTGTTGTGTCACATCTCATGTCCTGTGCATGCAATCTGTGGACAACTATTTTGCTGGCAACTGCTTTGTCTGTTGGCATCTCCTTAAACAAGAAAGTCTGGGGAAAAGTGTTCCTTTTGTTGCTGCCTCCTTTAAGAAAGGATATCTGGAACATCTCTAACTGAAGCCAAACAGTTGTTGAACAGGATGAAAATTGTTTGATCTTGCTTATTTTACAATATTTGCTACCCTGAGCTGTTACACTAAGAGCAACATTGGCTTTTGTTTCTACATGGCAGGCCTACACAGGCAGCTAGTGTAGTGGATGAATAACATGCTAATTGCGACAGAGCTTGACCCTTCAGCAGATGTGGAGCTGGCTGCCTTGTGTATGCTGCGAGGTAAGAGTTTCCATATAGGCAGTTACCACAGAGGAGTTAATGAGCTGTGAATGCACAGCTACCTTCCTTGTCCATTGCTTGTGTCACCACAACTCTACCAGTGTGGCATGCATCATAACTCTCTCAACTCTCTGATCTTTGGAGTCACATCTGGGCCAATATTCTATTTACATGACTATCAAGATGAACATACTTGTTTGCAAGAAACAAATGTTTAGTGACTTAAAACCAGTCTTAGTAATACTTGGCTTATATATGAGAAGTCCATCTTAGCCCCTCTGTATCAAACAAGCAAACCCTTTTACCTGAACTTCAGTCATGTTGCAGGTTTTATCTTGTTTTGACCACATAAACCTTAGGGATAGTAAGTCCTACTGAAATGGAAAATAACTTTCCTAAAGACGTTTAATGCAGGTGTTTATCTACTACTCCAGCTGAGACCTGGTGGTGAAAAGTGAAATTCTTGCTCCTACCAGCTCATGTGATTCTGGTTCCTAGCTGTAGAGACACATCCACAACCGTAATATATTAATGTTGTGAGAACAAGAGGAATACAGTTTAATGCAATGTGCTTTCATACAGAAACGTCTAGGACTGTTGGGGTGTATGCGGTATTCATCCACAATGATGTCTGGTTGCATGTGTGGAGGCTTTCGCATTATTGTCAGGTCTGTGTGTTGGCTTGAAAGCCTACTTGTCCAGCTGTATAGACTCTGTTCCTGTGTATTGTTTTGCTGGGGGATTTGTGTCTTTAGGGGCATAGGGCTTTTGCATAGTTCTTTGGTTTTTTTGCAAGCAGGTTAGTAATGAGAAATGCTTATGGGGCTAGAGCATAGCTTTCCCAGTGGAGCTAGTATGTTCTAATAAACCTTGTTCATGAGGTGTTCTTTAATCTCATCAGGCATAGCTAGCAGGTCTAGCTTGGCAAAATTAACTATTCTGCCAAGGTTTTGAAGTCACTGATTTCTCACCCCCCTTAACTAAGCCCATTACACTTTCTGTAGTCTGATTGTGCATTTGGCCAGGCAGCAGTAAAAATCTGAATAGGTAAGTAGTTCAGCCATTGAGGAAGAGCAGGAATAAGAGTCATCTAGGATCAGGAAAGGCACAAAGTGTGGAAACCAGGAAGTCTTGGGAAAAGTTGAAGCAGGTCCTCTATGAAAGGCTCACAAGGAGATAGAGCTTTTTGTGTCTGTGTCTTGAGCTAAGCATATGACATTAACTTTCAAGGGACGATGAAAATGAGACGAAATTGAGAGGTCTGTCATTTTAGACCTGATGTGACCTTTTCATGAGTTTCTTGGAGGTGGGCCAAAGATGAACCACGAAATTCCTCACCAGGGCAGGCTCTGCTATTTCTTCTGTTTTGACGGAGAAATGGTTCTCGTGTGTGAGGCTTCTGCTGCAGAAGTTCACAAAGCTTCCCTATTGCAAAGGAGCTAAAAGCGTCACTGTCTAATTAGCCAAAACATTTTAATCCTGCTGGACTACCTGCAGATACGCCTTCAAGCAAGGTACATGTTGAACTTCAGCTAGGAGTAGGTGTTTGGGAAAATTAAGAAGATACGACAAATATGATAGATTGTCCTAATATACAGAAACTGAGTCCCTTCCTGCCCTTCTGCTACAGACCTTCAGTTTCACTCTCACTTACTGTTTAAATTCTGGTATGTTCTTACTGAATTACTAATTAATTTCTCCTGCTGAATTTACACCAGTGACTCTAAGTACTTTAATGGGAGCTACTGCTGATTCACCTCTGCAACAGAAGAAAGATCCCCCCTGCAAGTATTCACTTTCTTTTTGGAGGGCATCACAACAAATGTTCCAGTTTCAGTGGGAAGCTACAGTGCTACAATAGCTTCTACTTAATTTCCATAGGAGCTACTTTCTAATGCTAATTTCACGCTTGATAAATACAGTCCCTTGTTGCCTAGCAACAAGATACGGCACAAATGTTCATTACTGCACTACTGGTTAATGAGTCTCTAGTGTTCTGAAAAAATTACAGCCAGAATTAAGTGGGTTTATTCACTTTAATCTTAAGTCACCCGCAACTGAAGAGACCAATCTCCAAAATGTTTCCAGTTAGAAATTGTACCCGAGTGCAAGAGTGGCAGAGTAACCAGAAGAACTTGCAGAAGCGTTTGGTACAGCACTGCCACGGTAAATGCATGGATCCTTCCTGACTGTTCTTTTAAAGGTCTGCTGGTTTATCAGGATGACTTTGTTTTGAACAGCAAAATATTTAAAAGTTTACAATTGAGGTATCTAGAAATAAACTTCTTGTCAACATTCATAATCTTTCTTAGTGCTGTCTAGCTTGGCCAAGCTAGCCTGACAGTCTCCAAGCAGTTTCAGAGTCAGATTTTTGTGTGCTGACAGAGCTTTGTATCCTATCTTTCCCAAATTTATTGTAAGAAAAATGAGGGCATATTTGATTTGATGTCTTCAGGCAACAGTATTGTTTTCCGATATGATGATGTCAAAGGACCTCTTGCCAGTGTCAGGTTTTGCACCAAGTTGTCAGTTTCCTTTTTTTTGTAGAAAGTCCCATTTGTAAAGATATGTTCAACTTTATTCTGTTCACATGTAATTAAGGCAAGAATTCCTTGGTGTTCCGTTGGTTGAGAGGGGGCTCTGCTTGTTGACCTTTTCTTTGGTGACTCAGCATGGAGAACTCAACACTTCCCTGCCGGGCAGAGACCATTGTTAACTTCTATTCCATTATTATTTTTCATTTAAAAGCTAATTTACTCTTTTGCCTTCAATCCCTGGCATACGTGTTATTCCAGCTGTTAAGTAATAGGAAAGTTTGTCTTTGGCAGGCTGCACATTTCATCTTGCCTTGGGAAATCAAAAGGGAAGCTTACATAACAGCTGACAGTGAATTTGGCTCCAGAATGTCATTAAACTAATGAATGTTGAGTTTTCTTTCCCAGTCACAATATTCTTGAGTTCAAAACTAAAAACTCTCTTTACGTGAAACCTAGAGTACATGTAGGTGAATTGCAGAACTTCAGCAGCTTTCTGATCCTATGCTGTTAAACAGAACGTATTCCTTGGTTTAAAAATTGGAAATGCAATCCAGACATACGAAGGTCAGTCGTCTCCAAGCGAATTTAGAATAATTTAATATTTTAATTTTGTGTGTCTCAAGTTACTATTACAGTTCCCTAAATTTAATGTGGGTTGGCATTTGCCCTCTGAAGGAATACCTGTCTGAATGCACAAAAGCATTGTCTGTCTTCATTTGTAAAAAGCTTTTTTAAAAAAAAGGAACCTTTTTGGGATTTTATTCATTTTTTTTAAAATCAGTTCTATTTTGTTAAGGAATTCTAGGACATAGCAATACCTAAGAAGAAGAAAGGCCAAATGCCTAGTACAAACGCTTATTTATTACAAGCTTTTAAAAACTCAAAAAGGCCTTAGAATGAAATTAAGTTGTGAGTGTATGTGTTTTAACTGAAACACAAAGCTTTGGCCTAGAATTGCTACATTCACCTTTTTATCATTGCAGCTTCTTAAGGGCTTCTGTAAGATGAGAGAAGGGGGACATGATCACTTTCATTTAGTTTAAAAGTATAGTTTTGTGTGAAGAAGCAGTTTACCACATCTCAGACCTCCCTCTTCCTTTGATATTTATTGTAAGATTATATTTGGTTTCACAGGGTGCTGGATTTGTGCTGTGGTTGCAATAGTGTACGTATGTTTAGGTGTTTGCTGTATTAGAAGGTATGTTGTAACTGCTGTTAATAGCAGTACAAGTCAGAATACATGTTTGTACAAAAAGTTCTTACAGTACTATACTGACTCTTCACATGTTTGAAAATCTGCAATGGGCAGGGGCTTGGGCTTTTGTCGTGTGGGGTTTTCTAATTTTGTTTTTTTGTGATTTTCTTAAAAATCTCTTTTTTAGAGAGGCCTTTATTGGGCTAATGAGAAAACAGGTTTCCAAATCAGAGGAGGATATAGTAGGATGCATGGGTGTGGACTGCTGTTCAGGATGCTGTTTACCATAATGCGTTTGATTACTCCTTCTTAATAGAAGAAACTTGTTCAACTCATAAGTCATGTTGTAATTTTTGTTGCTGTCTGTTATGAGAAACAGAATACTAAATACATTTTGGGATGTTTACCCTTTTTGAATATATTGGTCAAAATTGTGATTCTGGTGCTTAAAATGAGCCTGTTGTGAAGGAAGCCACAAGCCTCAAGGGAGGCGATTCTACCCCTCTACTTTGCTCTGGTGAGACCCCACATGTAGTGCTGCATCCAGCTCTGGAGCCCTCATCACAGGAAAGACCTGTTAGATCGGGTCCAGAGGAGGCCACAAAAATGATCAGCGGGATGGAACACCTCTCCTATGAGGACAGGCTGAGAGAGTTGGGCTTGTTCAGCCTGGAGAAGAGAGGGCTCCGCAGAGACGTTATTGCAGCCTTCCAGTACCTAAAGGGGGCTTGTAAGAAAGATGGGGACAGACTTTTTAACAGGGCCTGTAGTGATAGGACAGGGGATAATGGTTTTAAAGTAAAAGAGGTAGATTTCAACTAGATATAAGGAAGAAATTTTTAAGAATGAGGGTGGTGAAATGCTGGCACAGGTTGCCCAGAGAGGTGATAGATGCCCCATCCCTGGAAACATTCAAGGTCAGGTTGGACGGGGCTCTGAGCAACGTGATCTAGTTGAAGATGTCCTGGCTCACTGCAGGGGTGTTGGGCTAGATGACCTTTAGAGGTCCCTTCCAACCCAAAGATTCTATGGTTCTTGATGTTAATAACGATGATGCTATGCAAGTAGTCTGTTAAACTACCAGTTTGAGTAGTCTGGAGTGTTAGGTGATTTGGATCTTCATGTTTGTGCATTTTAATGACCCTCATATGAACAGAGTAACTTTCTTTGAAGTGAGGCCCTTGTTACTTAGCTCAGACTTTAGACTTTCCTTGCACAGCAGGGAAGACTATTCTGCAAAACTAATTAGGATCACAGGGCAGGTGAGATGCTTAAAACTCTGTTATGTACTTACACGTGTACTGGCTAATATAGCCCAGATATCAAGCGCAAATGATGGCAAGCACTGAATAAAAAAGTTACATCAAGGGTAGCTGGATTTGTTAAAAATAAATGGATATTTTAATGGATTGGTTGGCGTAATAAGCCTGATGCAAAAGTGGAGCCTATATATGAGTTACAACCATTCGAAGAAGTAGTGTATTCCTCTTTCAGTTACAGGATAGTTTTCTTAAGAGCATGCCATTTTCTCTCTGAAAGCTGTGGCAATCTCTTCAGGGTTCTTGTGGCAGCACCTGCTTGTTGATCTAATGGTAACTTCAAATTTGAATTGAATCTCTTTCAGCAGAACATGTCCCCATTCCTGTTTCTCCAGCAAGAAACTGTTGTTTTGTGCAGGATCAAGGCAAGTGACTAATGTTCTCTCAAAATCTATTCAGAATCTGCTTAAAACTAAGAGCAAAATAAGCAGCACATGCTCCTCTTGGATAACTTGGTGCTTGCAATCTTGTGCTAGTGCTGCAAGTAGTACAGGCAGAGTGAGTCAACCTGGGAACTGGAACTACGAGTGAAATATATATGGTTCTATTTACTTGATATTTAAACCTGTAGGCAGATTTGATTTACTAGTTCTGCTTGCTTTGTATGCATAGCCTACCCTGCTCAGTATTCAGAGGCAAACGGTATATTAACACTCATAAAATACTTCAATCTGGACATAGTGTTCCAGGTGCTGACCAAGTGTACAAAATGTTTTGTTAAATGTTCAGGCCTACTGCCTCAGGGAAAACTATTCCATGTGTACTAAAGCAAGATGCTAAGCTGTGATGAGAGAGGGGTGAAGAGTCAGCTGGCTAAGTGCTCGCACAAAGAAGGCAGGGGCAAGATCTTCAATTGCAGAATCTTCTGAAGGAGCAAAATTCCTCCATGGTACCCACTTCACAAGGATGCCACCTTTTGCTAGGAAAGTCCCTAAATTGCGGATATATCTGGGGAATATCAGTAATGAGGTCAGACGTACCAGTCCCTCGGTGTTAGCTCTTGACCATTGCTGTGAAGAGTGTGCTGGGCTACGTGGACCTCTCTTGTTTGAGAGAGGTCACAAAGGTCACACTTTGTGTGGCTGTTCTTCTCGGGAGCTCCTAGTGGAGTGTTGGGACTCAGGCCACAGTTCCCTGAATCATCAAAATTGTAAGGCAAGGTGAGATGGTCCTACCAGAGCCCCACCTTGTCCCTGCAGGGTCCCAGTTAATCCATTCTCACCCTCTACAAGTAACTTCAAGACACTAAACCCAGAGTAACCTATTCACATATTTCTGGGTTAGCTTTCTGCATATCAAGTGTCCTGAGCCAGGAGGGGCAACTTAACGATGGAGATGTCAGTGACTTGGTGTCAACGGTGTCTGATAAGCGTGAGAAAAGCCAACACTGCTTTGTGTAATAACTCACACCCCTTCTGTCAATGTGTACATTAGCCTTTTTGATAGACTTCCTAGAATGATGTTAAGTAGCTTGTATCAAGTCTGAACCACTACCAGTCTCCCTGCAAGTTCCCAGCACAGTGTTATGTTAGCCTTTTTTCTTTAAAAAAAAAAAAAAACTCTGCTCCAGCCAGATGTCTTGCACATCTGCTGCTGCCTCTATATACTTCTTGGTGCGCCTTACTGGTGAGGGTTTAAAGATGCTGAGTTAGCATGTGTGTTGTCACACCTGCTTCACAAGAGGAAGCTGTCACAACTTCTAACCTTGAAGTTGAGCTGTGTACTGTCTCTCAGGGAACCTGTTATTGCTCTTTACACTGTGTTTTGGATGATATGGGAGCACCCAGACATGACATGTCTTGTGCTGGATATAATTACTGATGCCAGTTTCCTAACTGTATTCTTCGATCATTGATATCTCTTCCTCCTCTTGCTTTCCTTTATCTACCATGGAAAAGAAAAGCTGCCTTCAGCCATTTTCAACTTGTTAATTAAGTGCAGCTGGCAAAAAACCTGGTGGTTTGGGCAGAGGTAGCTTTGCTGCTGTTGCTGCAATTGAAATGGCCATACCCTGCATCAGGAGCTCATGGTTTGCATCTGATGGGCTCGGAGCACCAAGAGTTCAATCTTGCTGATGAGTGAGATAAAACCCTCTGCTGGTGTTAAACTCTTCCTGTCATTTGTTCCGATGGCTCTAATTTTGTAACCTCGCTAGGAGAACCGTGTGTTCTGTTGCAATGAGGACAGTTTTTCTAAAAACAGTTGTTTTTTAAGATGGAAGATTACATTTGTTTTCTGTCAGCAGGCAAGATTATATTATATCCTGTACCTATTTAAAGAGCAGTGAGTCCTCAACTGATTCAAAGTTTTCCCCTTTTAAGCAGCACTGTTCTGTCTCCAGAGCTTTACATGCCTGTTTCTAGGAAGGATGCCTGTTGCAATGCATATTCCTAATACCTGCCTGATTTAAGAACATGTGCTCATCATTTTCATGTGGGGACACAGACTGTTTCTTAAGTCTGGTTAGGTATGACACTAATTAACTCTGCATTAAGCTTGGAGTAACTGTGTGATTGTTTTTTTTTTTTTTTCCATGAGAACAGGCTGAAATCACATTTCTCAACCTTATTGGAAAGGATTTTTCAAAACCAGGATGAAGGTTGTGGCAGTAAAGGGGAAGGGGAAGATAGCAGTAGCCTGGGGGTTGCAGTGATTTATTTGGATCTCGTTGATGGCCAAGTGTGAACTTGCAGTTCCCACACGCTCTGTAGCTGACCCACTCCTGAAGCACAAGTGCTCTTCTGTGCCTCTGGGACCAGCTCCTCTGCCACCTTTGGCACCGCCACCACTAGCACCAGGTTAACAGATCTGTGTGGTTGGATGAAGCTGGATCCAGTTGAAGATGCATTTTAATGTGTTTTCCCTGTTGCAGTGTTCCCAGGTCCTGGTGTGTGGAACAGACATCCTGAGTCAAACCAGGAGCCCAGCTCAGGTCCTGTTTCTAGTAGTGGTAGAGAACAAAAGTCTTGAGAATAAAAGAGGAGAGTGTGTGCATAGTGGTACATCCCCACTACACCTTCTCTACCTCCAGGCACCCGTGGCTGCAGACTTTTCTGAAGCAGAAGCAGCATCCTTGTATTTGACTGACTTCTTTTCCTTGAATCCATCCAGTTTATTCTTTTAACTCATTTATTTTTACCACCCACAGTATCCTGTGCCAAGACATTCTCATCCGTAGCTTCAGTGCATGTGGCTACTTACTCCTTGATTGTTTTGACCTTGCTATCAGTTCATTTTCCTTATCACTTCTGCTGGAAAATTTTGGTACTTTGCTACTTTTTCCATGTTGCTGGGTTTTATAGACCTGCAGAAGCCAGCATGAATCTAGAAGTGCTTATTCATTCAAACTGTTTATCCTGATGGTTCAGACACTGAACCAGCAAAACTGCACCTTGCCAGCTGACCACAGAAGTTGGCTGCTTCTGTCAGGTTCTTGCTCCCCGTTCTTACCTCGTTGTTAGAAATTTTTTTTTCTGTTGGTTTTTTGTTTGTTTGTTTGGTTTGTTTTGTTCTCACTGTATTAGGCTGTACTGTGAAGTTTGTTTGACAATGCAGAACAGCACTGTGTCCAGGAGAGAACAAGGAACAGAGTATAATGGAGGCCTGACGCTGCAGAGGAAGTTTTAAATGGCAGACTGCACCCTGAAATAACCATGCCAGAGGAATGGGATGTCAATATATTTCCCTTCCTAAGGCAGGCAGTAAAAGGTCTAAATGTCATCCATGAAGATTCAGACTACTTATTAGGGAAGAGTAATGGTAGAGCAATGGAATAGGTTAATTAGAGAAGTTTTGGACAGCACCGGGAGGTGAGGACACTCAAGGGATGAGATTGGTAGGAAGATGGGAATGGTATCATGTTTGCCTGATTAGAACATTTCTCTGGCATTGTAGACCTCAGATAGAGGCAGATATTAAAGATGTGGGGTTTTTTTGCATAAGCTGGTCCCTTTTATTTGTCAGTGAGGCATATTTTGACCCTGTGAGGAATCTCCCCTGAAAACTGTGTGTCTCTCTTTTCAGAGATCCAATAAACAATGTTTGTTAACACCTTAATAAACTCAGAAGGTAGGAAGGCTGTTACATAGTTCAGAGTGACAGCACAGTTTAGCTGATGGTGCTCTGGTTAGATCAGCTTAATGCTTTGCAACACAGATGTTGTTTCTGTAACCATAATTCCAACATACTTTATTTTAGAAACACCAGAGAAATAGGACTACTTCTAGAAAAGCATTTAGGAAGACAACATTTGGAGGTAATCTAAAGTGACAGAGCTATCTTGGCTTAAGATAGGTTCAGCCTGCAGCTTGCATAGTGCCTGCTTCTTTACACTTTTATACTGGACAGCTAGATTCCCTTGTCAATCCGTGCTATTACCACTGAACGGGGGAAGAATGTTCTTTTAGAAATAATTGAAGCTGTGCTTCAAACAAATATCCAGAAGTGCGTGGTTTCAGTATCTTAGGAAAATAGTACACATTGTTGTATTGATTCAGTCCACCTGTAGTTATATGACCACCCTAGCTTGCCTGGCTGAATTCCTCCTCACCTCCTCCCACTTACTAAATTAGCATTTCTTTTCTGAAAAGAAAATAAGTACTATCTCCCTTCTTACTCATTTCCTTCCCCCTCCTTTTTTCCATGCCTTTTAATATCAGGGTTAGTTAATGGTGTGCTTTAATTTAAAAATTCTTCTCCCTGCTTAGCCATGATTTATTTTCATTGTCTTCCTGGAGGAATTCATCACTTGTCTTAAAACATGTACACCATGGGCATAAGACCATAGTTGAAGGGAGTATGACACAACCTATAACAAGGTTTAGCTATGTATTGTTTGACAGAAGATGGGATATTTTTATACCAGCAGTTACAGAGCGCGCTGAGTTGACTTTCCTTGGGCTAATCTTAAAAACCCCAAAATACAGGAGAGCCCAGTGCAGAGATTTTTCGTGGCTGCTTTGGGCCTGAAGCTAGCACATCCAATCTACTTCTGTTAATCTGCTGCTGTCCGTAGGCTAATAAGCTGCAGGGTCTTGCAGATCTGTCCTGGGTTGAGTTGTCCCTGTGCTGTAGCCTGTTTCCTGCTTTAGACATGCTCTTTGCACATGCCTGATGGATACTTCCAGTCTGCATATAGGATCTGCAACCGGGAGTATGGTGTTGTAGGGCTTGTTTCTTGGCTGGAGGCAGGTGGTCATGATGATTTTCCTTCATTTCCTTCCCCCAAGACTTTGTGTCTCCATGTGGTTTTCTGATGAACTTCAGAGTTAAGTTCTGACAAGTTTAATAATGTATGGTTGTTTTCAGTCTCCAAAGGATCCTCCTCTACACATCTTGCAGAGCTGGGAATAAACTGTCTGCAGGTGTTATCAGGTATATTTGTTTCGTGTTTTGCCTGACACCATCCTGCCTTTTCAGGGTAATGGTTGGTAGCTTTGAAACCGAAGCAAGCTCTTGCTGACCGTTTCTGCTGTGAATTTTTACCCAGGGTACATTATAGGCAGGGCAACTCAAATGATGTCTCTTCTTTCTATCTGGAAATATTGTTCTGGTCAAAATTGACACTGACTGTTTTATGAAGAAACAGTAGTTTATTCAGGTTTTCTGAAGGAACAGTAGTTTATTCCTGTCTGTTCCGGATGTCTGCATACATATTTTTTATTATTCTTTAAAAACTATACTATGCTCTTTGTGCTTTTATTGCTTACCTTCTCTAGCATTGTCCCTGAATGATACAGGGGATCCCAGGGTACTTTGACCTCTGAGCAACCTTTGCCTCCTCTGTGGATTTTTAATGTGTTCTTTGTAGTAATTCCGCTGTCAGGATGTTATTTCATCCCTGGCAGCTACTGCAACATTAACTATGCAAACATCTTTTAGTGTCAGAGGAACACAGGCACTGGAAGCATAACGGAGAGGTCTCAGATATGTGTAAGGGGAAGATGATGCTTGGCCTGTGCACAAGGTAGGTTATGTTTCAGTGGGAAAATTTGCCTTGGACCAGGTATGTTCTGTTATCTCTTGAGCTATTCCTGAGGCAGCATCGGAGCACAGTACCTTTCCAGGTTCATGTTGTTGTTCTCAGGCAACTGAGAGCTCCCCTGGTTCGACATGTGTACTTGTTCTGCTGCTGCTGGGTTCTCTACCTGGCACCTGAGAGCCGTACTGGAGGGGCTGCTGAAGTCAAGAGCCCAAGCCACCTGTGAGGGCACCTTTGCTGTATTTATTACAGCAGCATGGGTTGGTTACCCTAGAATAAGGTCTTATGCTGTAAAGGTACAGCACACAGGTAATGACCTACCTCACCTCCCCAGGGTAAAATCTCAGTGGTCTGGGGAGAGGGCAGTAATATTTGATATAGCTGTGAGGAGGCTTTTTGGAACAATGGTTATCAAAATTAGGGATGGTGGAGGGCCAGAAAGATTGATCACATGAGAAGAGAGAGCAGACAAGCAAAAGATGAGGAGACTGCATTCAGTTAACGTAGAAGCAAACCTGTGAAGCTGTCTGAATTGCTGCTGCCTTCTGAGTCTCAGCTGCCTTTTGGCTCCGCTTAGCTCCTCTCTGCAGTCCCCTGTGGCTCGGAGGAGGGAAGGTGCCGGGACAGCCTGGTATCTTGTATGGAGCCATCAGGTGGTCTCACTTGTCCCATTGAGAGTCCAATGATTGGCTGGAGTGAGATGCACAGCAAACCTCCTTCCCTCCTACACTCCAGTGCAGGGATGCCCACACCTATGGCCTGCCTGGGCTAAAGGTGCAGTGCAAGGGATACCTTTCAGTGTCAATGTGCACCTCTGCTCTCCTCATTTTGCATGCAGGGTCATGTATATATTACCAAACTAGCCTCTGAATCTGAGGTGGCATCTAGCCTGGCCTCACTGTGCTTCAAATCTTGCATTCATGATGTTTTGGTGGGAATACCAGGCTTGAAAGATGTCTGGAGGAGACTGGCTTTAGTGACTAGCTTTACAAAAAAAAAAAAAAGGACTATGGACTATGACCAAACTCCTCATTCTGGTCATTCCATTTCCAGGAGAAATAGGTTAGAAGTAGGTTGGGATGAATGCATGCCTTGTCCAGTTCCTCCCCTCCTCTGCAGAGAGGAACTCTGAGGGGGAGGACATGGGATTGCTGGAGTTTAACTTTAGCGGGGGAGGATCTGACCTCAGTGCTAGCTCATCTTGGGGGAAAAAACAAATCTCTCTAGCAAATTTAGTGGCCCTCTGGAAGAAATCTGGATTTGCTTTACTATGTAGAACTGTGCTGGGGTTGTGGCTCTGCCTCACTTCTGCCAAATAAGCTCAGGATAAGTAATGAACTCTTCAGAAGAAACCTGCCTGCAGGAGCTGCAGCAGCCCTGCTTGAGTTCTGCTGTAAATATCAGACTGCTTTTTGCAACCTTTCCCATCTGGGAGTCTTGTTCCCATCTCTTTTCCTGCCTTTCTCTCCTATACCTTCCATTTTTCCTTGCATTTTCTATTCTCTAACCCTTCCTTTAATAGACTCCTGTTTGGTGTTTTCCAGTTGGCCATTGCCTTGCTTCCATCGTGTTAACTGGTCCCTTTTTACATCTTACCTGTCTCCCTGCGCCTTTGTGCTACGCAGTACCAGGAAGAGTGTGACAGGCAGAAAAACAGGTGCTCTGAAGCTATAACTGTGGTGATTAAAAAGCTAAAACCTGATACACTTTTGTTTAGTAATCAATCAATGTGAAGTGTCCACAACTGACACTGTCTGCAAGTTTGTTGCCTGTTGTGTTTCTCCTAATACGTTTGGTGTTTCTTCCTCTTCTGCCCACCTTTTCTTTCCCTGCATTATGTAGAAATTGGAAAGTTTTGGGAATGAGGACTACTTTATCTCTGTTCTGGCTGATAATTAGCATGACGGGCAGATCTGGCAAGTCTCTTGGTTCGAGTACAGTGCTCTAATTTGCTCTACCTCATGTTCTCCTAACTTAACAGCTAGGTGGGTATCCCCCCTGTGTTTCTGATCTGTGGTACCCCCTGTACCCCCTCCCTGCCCAGTGCAGCTGTGATCCAGCAGGTGAGCAAGGCTGTGGGATGCTGCAGGGGAGAAGTCCTGCGGCATCTTGTCATGTGGCCAACTGCATAGAAACCTACCTTGGTGGAGGAGAAAAAAGCTGGAGATCTCAGAAGATTCACAGTCCCTGGTTAGGGGCTGCAGGCATGTTCTACAGCACCAGAATTTAACAATAATGAGTAAAAATACCTATAGTGTATAATTCTCCTATAATTGCTTGTTTTATCTCTAGCTCTCAATGAGTACTACTATTTGACAGCAGCTTTTTTCCACGTGAAAGGCTTGGTGGTGTATATTCAAGGAAGAAGCATCTCCTTGCAGGGAGCTCCATTCTGGTTTGGATCATATGAACCACTCAGGATTTCAGTGTGCAAAATCTCCAAAAGAGCTTGTGTCATCTGTGAGTGATCTTACTGGTGCTACAGGAGCACAGGACACCTTGGGAGGTGGGGAAAGCATGTTAAGAGCAGCTGGGCTGTCTTGGGAGGCTGCTCATTCCTCTTCCCTGCTGCCTTGGTGACACTGCAGTTAGCCATCAGGCATGTGCTGACACAGAACTAGTGGCCAAAAGCTTCTTTCCCTTGCTCCTGTATTAATTGGCTGTGAGTTGTGGTTGCAAACCACAGCTCCTGCTCCGGTTTGATCGGTGTGCAGCTTTCAGGGAGGGAGAAAATAAAGAGAATAAAAGAAACAAACAAAAACAGTGTTACAGAGGGAGAGGAGTGGAAAGAAATTCCTGTGCTTCCTGTTGCTTTAAGGTTTGTGGCTGGCCTGGACCTGCAAGCCACCGAGTGCAGATGTTCCCAGTCTGCTGAATCCCTTCTGGAGGGGAGCAAACGAGGAGACAGCCTCTCTCCATGGTGAATGAGTACCCATGGCTTGGGAGTGCTGCCATGTCCCAAAGGATGCAGACCCAAGTGGTGCCTGTCTGACTTGCTTGCCTGCTGCTTGTGGGAAGGGAGGCTGGTCTATGGGTGGCATTAGAGCCACTTTATTGAAAAGCAGAGTTTGTTTTTTTAAATGCCAATTGTTTGTTAGTTTCCAAATAATTGCTTCCTATAGTATTGTGGTGGTTAGCTGAGAAAGGCTGGAATGGACTCCCAACTCCCCCCTCTAAGCATCCTGGTTTGGCATTAGTTACACAGTTTCAGTGCTGCAGTTTCCGAATTGCAAAATAGGATTTATCCTCACTGCCAAGGGTCCTCTATTTTATTGAGTGCCATGTGTTTTTGTCATGCAAAAACCAAATCACTGTTCAGTCTGAATGAGATACGGGAGATAAACAGCACAGCTAGTAATGTAAGTCAGGTCTTCAACTAGCTGAAAAGGAAAGAAATTTTTAAACGTTGAGATGCAATTTGAAAAGTCATCTTAATAAATAAATAATAAATGAAAACTCCACTTACCATTCACGTAGTACATCTGACCAAACACTGCTGATCAGAGAGCGAAAATGCTGGGGATCTGAAAGACCTACTGAAGTTGTGAGATCCAGGCTGGCTGCTCTGTGATCTTCTTGTGCTCAGGTGCTGGGTGCGAAATCTGGACCCCTTCTCCTGTAGGGGAGACGTTGCACTCTCTGAAGTGAGAGATTCCTGGTGCTGAGATTTTGCATGGAGGGAAGGATGGGCTGGAAGGATAGGCCAGGGCTTGTGTGTTTTACTGACATTTTACCTTCACAGTATGCATTTGAATGTGAGTTTAGAAGTGTCTTGAAAAGGCATGGACGGAACATCAATGGCAACTGCATGGGATGTGGAGAGCATTGTGCTCAAGGCTTGATCTGGTGAATACCCAAATGGAACTGCCATTGTCAACCTCCCTGGAACAAATAATTGATGTGAACACCACCATACACTTTAAGGTTAGCTGTTTCCATTTCTCTGTCGTGTTGAGTAGCTGTCCTGTGACAGTCTCTGTACTCATACAATGTGATAATGTGTCATATTTTGAATTCCTTGCTCATGGGCTTACTGTGTGCAAGAATATATGTTTGTGTGGCCTGTGCCCTTCTCTGAACATGGTGGGGTCTGTGGTTGTGCCCAGGGCTGGATTTGGCTGGCCTCTGGAGGAACTGCACAACCATATGCTTACTCCCCTGTTACAGGAATAGGAGTGTGTGCTGCAGAAAGAGGTGCTGATACAGAGTCTTGAACTTCAGTCCTGCAGTCCTCATGCTCTGTGAACCTCGTCCCTAATTATATCTTGAAAAGCATAATGTGAAAAGGCTGTGTAATCCAGTCATTTTGTCCTGCTCTGTGCCTTATAGACTGAAGTTAAGGCACTAGAACACGGGAAATGTCCAGAAAACAGGAGACCATTTCTGCAGCTGGGTTCTGACCCTGTCTTACGTGGCTTTGGGGAAGCTGCTTACACTCAATGTCTCTGGTTCTTTCTATGCGCTTTCAGTGAGTGCAATATTGGAGGCTTCTTTAACACTTAAGCATTTTGTCATGCTCTGTGCCTTATAGAAGTTAAGGCACTAGGACACGGGGAAACGTCCCGAAAACAGGAGACCATTTCTGCAGCTGGGTTCTGACCCTGTCTTACGTGGCTTTGGGGAAGCTGCTTACACTCAATGTCTCTGGTTCTTTCTCTGAGCTTTCAGTAAGTGCAATATTGGAGGCTTCTTTAACACTTAAGATAAACCCTTGACTTAAGGGAAAAAGTCTGCATGCTAATTGCATTTTCTGATATGTCTCAGCAATAACTATGTTAGAGGCTCTGCTCCCCAGTCTTCAGAGCACAAAACTTCCCCAAATTGCCTCCTTCAGCCTCAGTGACTCACGCAGAGGCAAGAGCTCTGCTAGTTCCTGAAATTTCAAACTCTATTGATGTCCTTAGAAAGGCCCTTAGGTCAGTGGTCACTCACTCAACCCACCAGCCAAATGAAAGTTGATTGCATTAAGAAAAGATTTTGTTGTTGAAACATCAACAGCAGACCAAGTGGGTTACCTGGAAATGTGTTTCATGCATGTTCTGTTAGTAACCTGTCTTCTTAGCCTTCTCAGGACTCTATAGTTCAGGCCAAAAAAGGAGCATGCTGTTTGAAGAAAATTAAGGGAATTGGGCAGAGCAGAATGCTGGTATATGCAGCTGTCTCTATGGAAATCTTTTGGACCATATTAGAGAGGTAGGATTTTTTTTAGTCAGCTTTATTTCTTTGTAAATCTTAAGACTTTTTTTCTGCCAGTCTAGTTGCAAAAATAAAACCAGCTATTTTAAGGGATCCTTCATGATTCTTCTGCTCTTCTGCTCCAGGTAGTCTGAGAGTCTCTGGTATTTTGAAAATACAGTGAATATTTATAATTGGAGAACTGAAGGAAATTCAGTACATGAGATGACCATGGAAGTGAGTCTATAGTCTGATAACTAGTGGCTCATTAGAGAGGGAACTGAGAGCAGGCGATTGCCTGTAGGAAATGTGCTTGGATGGCATCCCAAAAGATGCTAAACCTTTTCTGTTCAGGAAATGGGCAGGGGCAGGAGGGTGATATATGTTGGCATAAATAGTTTAGTGAAGTAACTGGAAGGGATTTTGATAAGGACTAAAGGAACAGCCTGAAGGTGTTCTTGGTCGCTGTTTTGGCTCATCACTTTTTGCTGGTTCACCTATCATGTAGCCTATTCACTCTTCTTCCCCATCTCACAAACAAGTTCTTATGTTTGTGAAATATTTACATCCCTACATAGATGCCTTCATACTGGTTCTTCATGTTTTGGTATTTGTCTTACCCACCTACTGCCATGCTGTAACACAGAATTATTTTGGATAGCTTGCTACTCTAGATGGTATCTTGTCACCTTTTTCTTCAGACACTGCAGTAAATTTTCCTGAATGTATCCATGACCTGTTCCTGACAGCTTTTGTGATTTTCTTGTATGGACAGCTTCCCCTCTCAGTAACAGCCTGTTCTGGTTAGTTTTGACAGGTCGAAGGCAAAAACTCAGTGTTCTTCTGGGCAGCCTCCTGGTAGGATCAGGCTGTTTGCTAGTAAACAGCCCAGCTGGGTCACTGAGCTCTGACACACGCTCTGCAGGCAGGAGTCAATGGTGTTCATTTAATGGTGTTAAAGATCACTTTCCTTTACTAGATATCTCATACTGCTTCTGACTGTTGCATCTTTTAGGAGGAGGATGAAGCCCATTCTGCTCTGAAGGGCTAATGCATTTGAGCTGTGAATAGTAAATTCTGGGGATTAGTGGATGGATTTAATCCCACTACTCAACCCAATCACCTCTAATCTTATTATAGAGCTCAGCTGATTAAAATGAATGGTGATTCCGGTGGGGATACAGCTTTTCCTAACCCATTTGCCGATCTTCATGGCAACAATTTTGTAAGCTGCCCTACCTATGCTCCTGTGAGGTGCTGAGTGATTTGCTCCTTTGCTCTGTACCTTACATGGTTGAACTTCGTGTGTAAGCATTGCTAATAGTAGTATTTAGTTGACTGGAACAGTGCTTGGATTTAACCTTCCTACTTTCCTATAATAAAATCCTTGTTAATAGGAATATGTTCCCATGGTTTGTCTTGTATGTTGAAAATCCTTAAAAAGGTAAAGAGGAAGTGAAAAGGGAAGTGAATGTATTTGTCATGGGAGAGAAGCTTGCTGGCTTGTCTGAAATCAGTACATCTAGAAGATTAATATATTTAAATAGCAAAAGAAACACTGCCTGTGCTTACGTTCCTCTTCTATTAATAATGACCCTGAGGTATAACTGATCTGATTGGTGCCGTGTCTGTCAGGAGAGAGTCCCAGTGCTAAATATTGCAGTGGAGGTGACAACTTGTTAGTGCTAGGTGAGACAATGTTCATTCATTAGCTAAGTACAGATATCCCTTGGGTAGGCAATAAGCTTGCCAGCACCCATGTAGACTTAAGGCTTTTCTATTTTCTGGTACTTCTCTCACAAGCTTGCGAACGCTGTTCAGTGAAATTCTGTGATAAGATAAGTTGGTATTGGTGAATTGAATAGACAGAAGAGCATAGGTGCAGAGGAGACTTGCCCAGGATGATGATGAATTGGCTGTAAAGTGGGAACAGAGCTAGGATCCCCTGACTCCTGCCCTTTGTTCTAATTGCCAGACCATCCCCTCTTCATTTTTTTTTTTTGTAACGATTGCTTGTATGAACCCAGCTTTGAGTCACTTTAATCCTGAGGGCTCATCTGTTTGGGAATTTTAACTATGACTGATATCCACTCCCCACTTCATTTCCAAAAAAGCTCATGGAATTACACATTCCAGTCTTTGTAGCCAGAGCTGTGCTTCCTGCAAGCTGCCCGGCTGCTGGGAACACAGCTTCGTGTTCTGCCCAGCCCTCCAGGAGAGGGGAAGGGCTCGTCCCTGAGTCAGAGCTTCTCTGGGGTTGTGGAAGACTTCAGTTCTCTGATTTGCAATGGCCATCCCTCTTAATGCAGGAAAAAATTATATATTTCAACCAAAAGACCCTGAAAATCTCCCAAAGGTTAGTACTGTATGCCAGTATTGGGTGTTGCCCCATTGCCATCATATTCATGGAATGCCCTGCCACCCTTTGGCCCCACCAAGACTCCTCATTTCGCTTAAGAGTAGAGGCTAACAGAACAGGTATTAAAAGATGGGCAGGTGTTTCAAGATGGGCAAGGCTAAAATTGAACTTTTTCTGTCTTTCCTTTTCACCCAGAGGAGCCCAGCTTTCTCTGAGTGGTCAGACAAGTAAATGTGTACCCTGTTCCCTGAAACCTCTGCTGAAGAGAGACCGAGGGTGTTGACTGCCATCTTCTCACCTCTCACTCAAAGTCAGATGTTTTCAGTCTGTTGTAAATCACTACCACCTTCTTCACATCACCTTTGCCCATTACCTCTGATCTCCTTTGGGAGTAGGCTGTAGATATCTGTACATCAGTCTGTGGGTAGCTATGCCAAATATCCCCTCTGCAGCAGAACTGAATGAGACATGTTTAGGGTATTTGTTTGGTGTTTTGTTTTTTTTTTTAACCTTGTCTTAATCCAGATGAATACTGAATTGTATCAGTCACTGTGTGTGCCCAGCAGTTGCATCCATCTGCATTTGTGTATGCACACACATGGTACATGATCTTGCACGTACGCTAAATATGTTTATGTCAAGGGTTAAAAGTTTCTTCAGTAAGTTAAAATGAATTCAGTGCAAGTGGCTTCCACCTTGCATAGCCTAAACCACCCAGGCTTTGAGGAGTGAGTAGTTTTCTTCTGGCTGATAGAGAAGAATCAGTCTTCCAGTGAGATAACTAAGTCCTGCCTTGCTCTGTGTGGTGATAAAGTTGTGAGGAGCTTCTGGTGAAGTATGCTTTAGGGTGCTGCATTTGAAATTATGATAGGTAGGTGTAAAAGTGACCTGTCCCATACAACGAAGACGTTGTGTTTGAACTTGGATTCCTCAATTCCAAGGAGATACCTGTTGCAAGCCTTAGAGGAGCATCTTGGACATCCTTACTATTTCCCTTGTACTTTAGAAGATCACATTAATCAAAGTATTCGGTGCCAGGACTGAACTTTTTGCCAACTGCTAATTGCTGGGATCTTTTGGACCGGTGATTGCAGTGAGCTATGGCCCACTGGTGTTTCGCCATTGTTTCTCCCAGAGGCTGACGTAAAATTAACCAAGGGAGAGAGAATGAGGGCAGCATACTTAGGAGAGAAGGGGGAATTATGCAAAAACCTGGCAGATTTTCTAGAGTAGAAGGATCAAACTAAGGAGCTTTACCAACACGCAGCAGTGTCAGGGTTGCTGACCTCTGCCAAGATGTATGCCAAGTCTGTGGCTGGCTGCCTGCCTGTGGTATTGTTCTGATGGATTTTTCTATATAAAGCACTTTTTCATTAGAGAATGTTTGTATCGTATTCAGTGCAAGCTGCGTAAATATCTATTATTTAAAACAAAATTGAAACTCAAATCTTTCATGTTGTACTTAAGTAGGATTTTTGGTTGTGGTCCAGCATATTCAAATAGTGGTAGCTGTCTTAATGAGACCTATACTCGTTAAATAGTGCATGTATCCTGCCGAAGTTTTAAAGTCATTTACTGAATTTGTAGAGGTCACTGGCTGAGCACTTGGAAATGGAATTTGTTTGAAGTGGTAAAGCAACTTTTGATGACCATAACATCATAGGTGGGTACATAAAGGAACACGGAGAGGCTGTTTCAATTTCTCAATTTTAATGACCAAATGAAATCAAGTTGAGAATTGAAAAAGCAAGGTAAAAAAGAAAAATAAGTCCATCCATGAATAAAAAGCAGGAGTGAGGTGATGGCATCTGCTAGTTCCAAGAGCTGATTATCATATACTTCAGACAAGTTCACTTCCTTCCCTGCAGACAAAACCTCCTCTTTGATGGAACAGTTTTAAGACTCAAATCACATCCAGGTGAGCTTAAACATTTAAAAACTATTTATCTGATATAGTGAAAACATCAGGTATTAAAATAACCTCGAATGCTGTCATCTTTTGCATGTAAATTCAACTCTACTTTCTCTCTAGTTTGATAGAAATTGTATGCATTTTTTTTTTAAAAAAAAAACACACCACCTAACACCATTTCATAACACAAGAAGAAATCAGGAGTACTAAAGTGCGTTTATCTTGTTTCTTGAACAAATGTGGTTTGTGTGTGTCATCACTGAACCTGCCAGGTCAGGACAGGAACCGGCACAGGAGACAGGGACAGGGTGAGGGCTGCTCAGCCTGTCTGTCCCTGCTGCTGAATGTGAAACCCCATCCAGAGGGTTTGCCACTAGCTTTAAAGATCAAGGGGTTTCTTTATGCCACCCAGGCTAGAAGAACATACTATGCATTTATGGCAGAGAACCTGGTTTTCTATTGAAAGGGTTGTATCTCTGTTTCTTTAGCTTGAGGAAGATGGAGTTTCTTAATAGGAATTTTAATTCTAAGTTACATGACTTCATTTTCCCATCTCAAGTCCAACCTGATTATAGTGGCTGATGCCTTGTGAACTGCTGAAGCCAGAAACCCCTGCTTTGTAGTGTCTGAAAGCAGCTCTGAAATCCCAACTTTCAAATAGTGTGAAGCATTAATCTCAAACTGTAACAACTCACAAGGTGTCTGCTAAAATCCTGAACTGCTTGAACTATGGAGCAGAAGGGGAACAAGATGCTGTGTACCATGTCCTTATTTTAAGGCCTGATGTCTTTTTGTCATGACCTGAAGCATTTAAATGATCCTGAAGTGCACTGCTACTTTCCTAAGTGTTTGTCCTACATTTCTGAGGAGATCTCTCTAGACAAACTCTTCTGTTAACTTGCTCCTCTTTGCTGTTGGAAGAGCTCCTGTGGGAGGCTATGCCTGGAAACCGTGGTTTCAGACTGTGTTGTGCCTGCTTGCTTGTGTTTTGGTTTTCAGAGTGCTAGAGGAACGTTGTATAGTGATTGTAGGACATGCGATTATTGCATATGGGACTTGGAGGGATATTTTTGCTCTGTTAATATACATTTACATCTTGCAGAGAGAGCTTTTAGCTTTCCTGGTTGTAAACATCTACATTTGACACTGCAAATACGATACCTAGAAGGCCCCAAAGCAAAAAGTCGTGCTAATGCTCTCAGAGGTCCTTTCCATCTGTTTCATCTCCCTCGGGGTCTTGGCTTGCAAGTTTGGGGTGCTTGGGGTTAGAATAATGTGTTGTAACTGGAGCCCATAGTATTGTGGTTACTCCACAGGAGCTGATGTGTAGGTAGAACCCTGTTTCTCCTCACTGGGCACTGAACAAATGATGCTGCTCGGTAGGAGGCCTGTAAAGACTGCAGCTTCGCTCTCGTATGTGGCGTTGCTGACTTGCCTGCAAGAAGCCTGTAAGCTCTTCTCTTTGCTCTTTATCTGCTGCCTCTCCGTTCAATACCAATTTGTCCGCAAAAAGAAATTAATTGCCCAGAGGCAAAAGCGCAAGCGCGCTTACGTTCTTTTCTTTCCTCGTGAGACCCAAGGCAACGTGCCTGCGGGCTCAAGTCCTTCTCCTGTTCCTTTTTCTTTTTCTGCGTGCTGTCAGACCCATACTGCTCTGCTTTGTAATGGAGTAGGAATGTGTAGGGGTCAGTCACTGCATCCCAGCCGAGGAGCAGGGGACTTCCAGCTCTGGGAACACAGCTTCCTTAGCTGCTGTAGCACAGTCCCTTCTAATCATCTCGTTAAATTCAGTGAGAGCAAGTACATGGTGGGATTTTGACATGTAAGACTAATGTAGCAAAATGACAAATAAGCACCCATTCCTGTGATCAGTCATGTATGTTTAACTAGGCAAAGGATATTCTGTTAGCAGGAAAAAATTAGTTTTTGGAATTGTAATATTATTTCAAAGTTCTTTTGCAATGTCAGGACTTCCTCCCCATTCTGATTTAGATGAAATTGTTTTACTCATCCCACACTGGAATTTTTTGATGTAGCCATTTCAGTAAAAAAACGTTGTCTAGGTTTGTGGGGAGTGCTTTTTTCAAACATATACCTGTGCAGTGAGTCAGTACAGCTTCTGTGCAAAAATGATCCCATGCTTATGTCTTATTTTTAGTGAAACAAAGACTGATAAATAAAAGACCTTGGAATGACTTCCATGATTGAAGATGGCACAGAAAGCCATGCTGATAAAGACTGCTTACTGCTGAAAGCCTGCCTTGTAGGACCGGATTAATTTCTTACTGATATCCCTGTTTAGATGTTTTGGAAATGCTGCAGAACTAGTAACTCTGATGTGATTCAGTGATGAAAGCCCTTTTCCCATTTCAGAGAAAAATCTGCATCTCCAAACCACAGCCATTCTGTTTAAATCTTCTATTGATCTGGAATAAATAGGAAGGGAAGTGGAAGGCAATTACTTGCATAGGTTCGCAAAAAATCTTTAATATTCCCCAGATGTATGAAAATGACAGAGCCCATCAGTGGAATGAAAACACTAGCCAATAAAATCGGATTAAAGTTAATTTAAAACAGGATCCTGTAATTAGGAAATTCCTGCAAAGTTGCATGAACTTGTCATCGTAACATCTTCAGGCTACAAGCATGGTTTGACAGCCCTGCTGGGACAGAATTTGAAGTTAAGCTTCACTAAAACACTTGTTTTTCTGACAGCTCGACAAATTACATGTATAAAAGGCAGTGTGGAACGGTAAACGTTCTGGACCATCCATGCCTGTTCTTGTTCTGCTTGGCACAGTTTTGTTGACCACCTGTTATATGAGCCCTGTTTGAAGCTCCTTCCCCGCTAGGGATGGAAGGAGGTGGAGGGCAGTGCTTTTGTATTTCAAGGTGCCCTTTTGGATCCAAGGAAACAAACTTCAGTGAGCAAAGCCACCTTTCAGTTGGGAAGGACTCTTAGACTATTGTCCAGTTTATTTCTCTAGATGGAGTTGAAAGGATATCAAAGAAAAAGAGAGAAGTCAGGAGACACAAACATCCTTCAGCAAATCTGTTTTTATAAACCTACTGCAGCTGGAATTAGTATTTACTCGCCTGTAAACCCTTTTAGCAGACATAGTGCCATTAATTTATTTCTCCTCTCAATATTATTAGAAGAGTTCTTACAAAGAAATAAAAAGCCCAGGGTTAGTAGTGATAAATTCTTAATTTAAAAAAAGAAATGAAACCTCAGTGATGTAAAATTATCTCTGAGCTGCATTAGAGGCCCCCACTGTTAAAATGAAGGTCTTAATGCGGCTTTAGCAGAGCAGAAAGCATTCTGTAAGAGTGCTTTTGAGTAAGATCAATGCCAAATACATTACTGGACTTTATGAGCTGCTTGAATCTTTACGGCATTTTGAAGGGAAAAGCGTAATGCAAGGTTAGTTAAAATTATTTCAGAAAGTGCTGCCTTGCTGAAATGTGTTCATTATGTTCCTCAGCCTCCCTTTAAAACACTTGGTGCTTTACATTCTAAGGTATGCAATGGCTTGCATGGGTTTCTTTTTATGGGGTGCAGGGAAGGTGTGCTGAAAGTTACAACGTGATTTATAATAGGTTCAGGCAAGTACATTTTGAATGTCCATACAAGGATATATCCTGTAATGGTGCTGTCAGCTTTTGGCGTAGGAAGTCAGGGCTTGAGGCTGATGCGTGTAGTTCATATACAATAACTGCAGTGAGGATGGACTGGAGAGAAAGCAATTGTAATCCCACCAAGCTCCCTTTGTCTAGGCTCTTTTGGGAAATAAAGTTTAAATTGTTTGTTAAACAGTAAAGACCCTTTTCAGTCTATTTCACCTACTGTTGGGGTAATTGACCATGACCCAAGTCTCATGTTTGGACACTCTACCACCATGTGTTGTCGAGACACCTCTCTTAATGGCAAGAAGCCTGCCCCAGTAGCCTGTATTTCTGTCTGCTCAGTTGTGTTAATATAACTGTCTGTAGGGCTGTACCATGAGCTGAATTGAGGAACAGAATTGGATTAAAAAAATCTCCCCCTCTAATGGTTATTTTTAAGTGTTGTCAATTCCCTCTGTCTGTACCAGAACAGCGATGGTGGCCATGCAAAGGCAGGCACCTGTGGCAACGGGCTGGGAAAGTGGAGGCTACCATGGAGGAACATCTCTACAACTACTATCTCAGCTCCTCTTGCCAGGAAAGCTGGTGTGCAGAGCTCTTATGTCTCATTAGATAACATAGCCTCTTCTGATACCTGTCACTGTGTGATCCTTCAGTTTTGAATTTTAAAGCGTAAATCCTTGCTGTCAGAGCTAAAGGTTGTGGGGTGTTGGGTCAAAGACAGGGGCAAACTCTTACAGCTTCAGAAATGATGCAGCCCTGTGGAAGACAATGAAGCTGTCAGTGTGTATCACAGTGCATCTTCAATACTGGGCCATGACGGTCTTGGACATCTTGGAAGAGCTGAATTGGTGCATCAGGTGGTGGTGGTTCATGCATATACACTGTTCGCTGGTCCAGGCTCCTGGAAGTGATGATTTATTCCCCATCTAGATCCTTTTCCTTAGGTAACTTCTCAGGGGGGAAACTAGTGTAAGAGTTACTCCAGAGGAGTTTGTGAGAGTGGCTGTGACACGCTGAGGAAGGTGGAAGAGGAAGCAGACAGGGCACACAGTAGCAACAGCAGATTTGTAATCCAGTGGTAACTAAATAGGGTGGGGAAGACGCTATACCGGGGCGTGATTCTGGAAACTGCAAAACACCTGGCAGGTGGACTGCACTAGCTAGAGCCATTGATGGATGGCACATGTTAGGGAGGGTTCACAGAGCTTTTGTGAAGGGAAATTGTGCCTTACAAACAACAAATTACTAGTAGTAAGCCGCAGCGGGATAGAAGGGATTCCTTATATGGCTAGTATGTAACTAGTTAAAGAATCAGAGGTAAAGACAAAATAATCAGTTTTCTCCATGAAGAGGAGTTATTTGTGAAGTTTCCTGTTTGCTCGAGCTGAGAATATCCCTCTAATCAAGGGCAGTAAAAACCAGGATCTGACAGAGGTACAGAGGGACTTTGTGATAGTGAGTGATACACCGTCAGGTTAAATTCACTGAAGGAAGATCTAGAGCAATCTGGTGATGGGCTCTGGGCTCCCACCATACAGGAATGCAATGTGGGGATAATAGCACACTCCAGTGTGTGCCGTTCCCATTTCACCCGGCAGATGAGAGCAGTCAGAAGCCAAATGAATGTGGGGTCTAAGTGCAGTGATGTATCAGAGCTGAGAAAGTTGAACTCTGAAGTTACTAGAAAGGTAGATACGGTCTCTGGTGAGAGGGAATTAGGGCTGCAACACAGTATGTACTTAGAGAAATCTTGGAAGCAGCCCAGTTTCTGAGGAAAGTTTAGGCTTAAACCTGGGGTGGTACTGCTGTTCAGCAAATCCCAATGCCAACTGCAACTGGGTGTAGAGGGGCACGAACTTACAGTGTGGTCAGTGTATAGACACTGACAAGCACTTAGGGAAAGCATACCCTTCCTATGGAATAAGGTGGTCTGCAGATTTGGTATCTTCCCAGGAGTTCATTCAAGAAACAAGCTTTCTGCAGTTTTTTATTTGCATGGAAGTCGTCCTCTACTCACATGGTGCCAAGAGAATGTGCTTTCTGTTAAAGAGCCGCAGGTTTTTTGGCATAAGCTGAAATAACTTAGATTTAGGATTTGACAGTTCCTGAGAAGCAACTTTCAGGATCTGGTGGGGGAATCTAGAGTGCTACCCAGCTCCATGACTCCAGGGATCTGTTATTCATCTATGACTCTCAGACAGTTGTAGCTGGTGATCCTGCCCGCCTCTGTTGGTTTACCAGTGTGACTGTGGGGATGGAGAGATGATCTCATCTGAAGGAACTTAAAAGCTTGCCTTGTTTAGCCCAGCTAAACAAAGAGTGAGAGTCAATATATTTGTTCTCTGTAACGAATAAGAAGGTTAAACCTCAGAAAAGAGAAGAGCCACATAAGGTAAAGGACAATATAGAGCAAGAATGAGATGGTATGAAGTGGCTATGGAATGTATTTCTATTGGAAGTGGGTGGAAGGTTCCTTCACCGTAACAGCAGTCAGGTCTGTAATGGTGTGCCAGTCGGTCATGGGAGCAAGATCACAGCAAGATGATGCTTGATGGTGTTTATAAAAGGGATTATAAAACAGTATGTCTGTAGCAAATGCCACACAATAGCCATCCCGGTCCTGCTACTGTGTGAGAAGGTAAGATATAAGTTGTAAATAAATCAGTATTTAGAGCAATGTTATCACCTTAGAAAATGGGAAGTAGGAAATTAATTCTTTTTACTTAAGGGGTGAGCTGGATACCCATTTAAACCTCCCAGACAAGCACAACCTCATTAGAGCTATGCTTGGCTGCTTATTCATTTGTGACATTTGTGATTAAACGCTTAGGAAGACAGGGCTCATTTAGTATTCCCTGGTGGGCATTTAGTTTAGACATTATGATTATGATTGAAAAGCAGCTGTTGACCAACATTGAATTTATTTGTATTGGAAAAGGAAGAGCTGATCACAAGCAGTGGATAACAGTAGACTGAAGGAAGAGTGTAAGGTCCTGTTGCTCCTACCAAGTTGGAACTGGGAAATATTCTCAATTACTCGTCCTTTATTACCTGCTCATAAGTTCCTGTGTAGGAACAAGCTCGCATTTTTAGCTGAGGCTTAGGTGAATAGCCTGTCACCTGTAATTACTGTTTAAAACCCTTCCGAGATGGATGCAAGAGCCTAGTAAAAGGTAGAGGTATAATTACCTGCTCCTCTCGCTATGCTGAACACAATAATAGGTGATAAATACAACTCTGAAGTATTGGGATCTTGAATTACTGTTTGTGTTACCATTGTCTAACATTATTGGATATTCTGCTTGGGCAAATGAGCATCCATCCTGTTTTTTGACTTTTGATAAAGCTTGGTTCTTAGAGAGACGTGTGGCAGTGGGTTTCATGATATAATTGTCCATTGTCTGAAAAAAGTTGATTTTTAAAAATTTGCATAAGCTTTGAATTTACCCAATTTCTTTCTTATCAGAGCATTTAGTCTGATTTCCTGGAGAAAGGCACCCTGCTGTTCTCATCCCCTTCTCTTTCATCCTGTATCACCTTCTGTCCAATAACTTTTGAAACTCTTTGTTTTATCAAATTTGGTCGATGAAAAAAGGTCTCCAAAATGTAAAATTCCTACAAGTTCTGGGAAGCTTGAGTTAAGGAAGGTGAGGGGGAAACACCTCTCTCCCCCCTCCCACGTCATGTTCCCCTGAAGTGAAGGTGGCACTATCAACTTTATCATCCATCTATTCACTTTGTTCTGCTTACCTTGCTGGCTGTCAGATCTGTGCCCACATTTCTGAGCTGGCCGTTGTATGTGCTGCAGAACGTTCTACTACAAAACCACTTGGGAATTTAATTTGAATAGATGTTTGTGTTTCATCATGTAAGTGCAGTATTGCTTAATGAAGTGCAGTGGCTATGTGGCTGCTGACCTGTGTTGCTAAGGCTGCTTGAAAGCAGTGGTAAGGCTGTGATGTTATCTCAGGATACCTTTGGATGTAAATCTAGTTTTATACCACACTAGGTTGTGATGTCTTTAGAGCTTTAAAACTGAGCAGGGTTATTTCTGACTAAGTGTAATCTTAGAGCTGTGGAGGTAGAGTGGGCATTTTCCCCTCATCTTACTCTGAGCACAGGATCAGAAGTTTAGCCAGTGCTGACAATGCTGATAGAGGTCTTCTTTCTTGGTGATTGAAACTGAAGTCCTGATTGTAATTTTTAGGCATTTCTGTTAATCCTAGCCACATATTAATCTCATTTTTATCCTTATTTTCTTCTGTAGTTTCAGTAGATGACATTCTTATTTCCACTTCATAATAACCTGTTGCACAGCCTAGACAGACACTGTTCGAAACTGCTGCTTTTTATGCAGCTACTGAGAGCAATACTAACAGCAGGAGTATTTAAGTGCCTGTGATGCTCTGATATTCAACTAGGTAGAGAGATCTCTAAAGAGTCCCTCTAGTACTTTCTGAAATTAATTTTCCTTTAAAGGTCTTGAGCTCAACACTTAAAAGCCTTGGCTATAATTATTCTGTTTGGAAAGTTGAAGAAATTCTGTATGTGCATCAAAGGACAAAGTTTCACTCTTCACTAATGTGAATAGTGAATCAAAAGCAAAAAGATTTCAGTATTTTATGGGATGCTATGATGAAATGTTCATCACATAAATCTGTGCAGCTGAGAGGCAATGAAATCAAGAAGCAGCTGGTGAAACGCACCATTGATTGAATTTGCTGCTAATAATTATGAGCCTGTTTGAGCCAAGCACTTTTCCCCTTCACGAATGCCTTGGGAAGTGCCAAACCAATGAATTATTCTTCTTACCAAGAGCAAAGGGTAACTTCTACTGCTGTATTTTCTATTCAGTGTGTTTTTATTGGATGTAAAACAGTCACAGAGAAAGTAATAGAAATGCCACACATGACTGAGGAAAAGGGATCTGCAGATTTTATTGCATTCATCTAATTACTGACATCGCAGCCTTGATTGTAAATCTTTGGACACAGACTGACTTCTGGTGAGGTTTCGCAGTTGCCTCCCATAAGAATTGCCAGACAAGGTCACACCCGAGGTCTGTCCAACCCAGCATCCCATCTTCAACAGTGGTAGGGACTAAATGCTTCAGTGAAACATGGAGCAAGGATTTGTATGTGCTAGGACCCATCTTCCCACTAGATCCCATCCTGGCCTACAGTAGAGAAGGTTGGATATACAAAGCCTTGTGCTCTCTCACTGTTTGATGCTGTTTTACTCAGAAAGCCTTCTGGATGAGAAAGCAGGAACCTTGCTGGTCACTTAGCTTCTCTTTGGTGGCTCAGCATGAATTTAAGTTGTTTTAAGCTTGTTTTTTCCTGAAGGGGTATTTTGGATAGTGGTACAGTGCCATCTGTAGGGAAGTAGTTAAAGAAGCACAGAAAGACATAAACTGGAGTAACCATGTAGGTATATGGATGGTAAAGAGCATGTCCCGCTGCTCCCCACTCAGCCATTGTATTACATCCACACTTGGATTTCATTGGGAATAAATCACACTCATATCCTGAAGCAGCACTCGCTAGGCTCAGTACTGGTTATTGGCCCCAGGATACCCTGTACATAAAAGTCCAACAGCTAACCTGAACTAAAACAAAAAGAGATCAGGACCTGAAGAGTTGATAAATGACGCTGAAAGGCCTAAGTACTTACAGTTTCACTAACAAATCATTTGCATAGATGATTTAGGTGAAAGCATAGATGATTTGGTGTAGCAAAGATTAAACTTCTATGCCTGGGTTCTGGTGTGAACTTAGTAGAAGCATGTAAGTCCTCTGGGAAACCCTACAGACGTACTAGGCAGACTGGTAAACATGGTTATGTACTTAGTGTCCCCCAAGCGGCCATGCAGCGCTGGTGGTACTGACTCAGGCATCGCTTCTGTAGCTGAGCCTGAACACAGCCCACGCGTTTCTTTGATTCACCTTGCAAGCCCATTCTGAGTGGGCATCTGAGGGCTGTTCGTAAGTATTTGAGGGGTATAATAACCCAGGGAAGAAAGCTTCCACCTGGTTCTGCTAGGACAAATATAGATGATGTTAAATAAAGCGGAATGTAAGCTGAGATCACCTGCAACACAGAAAATAAAAATTGCTTTGCAATCACAGGTGATATATGGAGTTTCTCTTTTGAGAATGTCAGCATCTAAAAAAACTTCTCTTCCCCTTACCCCTGAAATATATAGGTATGTAGGAAGGTTAAAACAGTACTTCCCAGACAACATGCCCAATTTTTTAATTTGTCCAGATGCCAGATTTGTCTTCTCCAGTTTATTGTCTTTGCATATGAGATTCTGAAAACACATGTCAAATATTATCTGTATCTCACAGATTTGTTGCTAGCAAGAAGTACAGAGCTTTTCAGGCAAGGCCTCCAAACTCCTGATTGGGACGTGTGTAGCATTGATATAGAGACATGCTAGCTTTAAGTCTAATGCCATTTAAAGTGTTCCGTTGGTCCCAGTGTGCTAAGCAGTGGGTTAAATGCCCTCATCACTTTGAGAGGTAGGACTCTTAGCAAGGCCTGGGAGATGACTGTTTCATTCGTAATCTTTGCCTTACAGGGAATTTGTCATCTTAATTTGTGTACAGTGCATAACTGTAAAGAAGGCTGCAGAGTAGTCTCTGTGGTACAGAGTTAGAACCAAGGCATTTCAGTTTGTGTGGCTGCTGATTAAATGCAGTTGCTCTGAGTAGTGAAACGGCCTTTCTCGTGCTGAGGATGGAGTTAAGTACCTGGACACATGCTGTCTGGACCCCAGGTTTCCTGGCTAATGTTTGATGTCTTGAAGAAGGCAATCCTTCCCCCTTGTTTGACTCCTGCTCTCTGTTCCCCGGACATACACCGGGCGGGCCCATTTTGTCTTTATTAAGTAAGATGTTCTCGTGCTTGACATTCCTGGAGAATTGGAGGTGGCTTCAGCTGAGTTCATTTCAGAGCTCTTAAGGACTTTCCCCTGGACCCTGTGAGATAAATTGAGCATTTGTTTTTCCAGACCTCTGCAGGACTAGCTGAAGGCGATAGCTCTGGACCCCCTGCTTTTCCCTTTCAGCTCTCCTAAGGTCTCTGATAGTGGATGCTTCCAGGGGAGAAGTTTCGCACCTTGTGTAGCAGTGTTGACCCTTGCACAGAGTTGTGTTTTGAAGGCCTGAGTTCATGTGGACGTCAGAAAACTCCTGTGGAAGAAGAAGCAGAATCAGTCTGGGGAAATCCTCTACTCCCCAAGTAAAGGTATCTAAAGATTAGGTGGGAGCTCCTTGGATGGGAATGGAGGGCTCTTTCTCTTGACGGAAATCTGCTTATGCTTTGATTGTTTCTTCAGCAGAAGGAAGACGACTGTCAGCTATCAGGAAAATAAAATAAAAATAATTTTCTAGCTATTCTTTTGACACTTGAGATTACCCAAAAGTTACTGCTCTGACAAGGGTACCTGTAATACTGTTAACTCGAAACTGTGCCTTAGTTAAACTTTGTTATTAAGCAGTTGGTGGTAGGCAAGCCTTGCCATGGTGGTTTTTTTTCCATCTTAGTTAAAAAAGGGCTTAGAAATACTAGTTTAAAACAGCAGTGATTCTGTGTGTTAATGATATATCTTGCAAAGTTGTGTCCAAATCCACAATTAGATATTTGAGCACACAGACTCTGTTTTTTGAAAACCATCTTTAAAGTTAACTTGGGATCTGCATGGGAAAGGGCTTTTTCTTCTCATTTGCCAAGTCAGACCTACCAATTTCCCTGTTGATGGGATGTTTTATAAATTAGTGGGTTTTGGAAGACAGGGTCAGGAAAGGGGCAGCTTAGGTTTATGATGGAAACTCAGTGACCTCTCAGCTCTGGAGTGACTGCTGTTGCTCTGTAGTGAGATTCAAGGAGTGTAGATTCCCTGGTGGGTCAGGGAATGTGGTCTCCTGTGCCTCGTGGCACAGTGTCCCTCAGCCGAGTATTGGCACAGGGCAGGCTGCAAAAGGAAGGTGTACATGCGGATGCCGTGCGCGGGGTTGAATCCTCTGGCTGGAAGGTCACTGACTTCTTGCAGCCTGTGTGACCGCTGGGAGCAGAACAGTCCCAAGGTCTGAAGCCTCGCTGCCTAAGGAGATGGGGAAAACAGGTAGCGCACCTTGACGCAAGCAGTGCAAGACTAAATGGCTGTGAATGGAACAACTTACCATCAGCATTTTCCATTTGCAGCTCCATGTTGAGGTAATTAGCCCAAATGAGCTCAAACTGCTGGAAAACTGCAAGAGCAATGGAAAATAAAAAGGTCAGTGTGCATTGCAGGGGTTAAACAGCTGGACGTAAAAAACCTGCAGTTCTCTGAATTAAATGGAAAACTGCAGTCGTTCAGTAGGTCTAATACCTCTCAAAAGGACTTCCAAGATGCTTATAACTTTTGCTTGTCTCTTTTTTTTATTGCTTGAATCAGAATTGTTTATACTTCTCTTTGCCTTTAGCTTCATGGTTGATGAAAACTCATCAGGGAAGAGTTCAGTCTATGCTGTAATTATGCATGTTAGGGCATGGTTTCAACATCCATGCCAAAAGTAACAAACAGCACAGTGCCCCCTCTTCAGCACCCCCTTCCAAGCAGCCTCATGGCAAATAACTTCATTTTTTAAATAGTTTAAAATATTAAAAAAATTAAAAAGACAAAGCAGTATGTGTCAATATGACAAATTGTGATTTCCCATCCATTTTCTGCTTGGAGCTTGCTGCTTTAAAATACTAAAATTAGGAGTTTTGGCCCAGAAAAATTGGTTTGGCTCAGTTAGAAGATCTGGTATTTAGCACTGGTAGGGTGAACAGGGGAGCTGGCGTAGATGTGTTTGGTCTGAGAGTGTTTTTCTCTGCCATGAACTCGAGTGTTTCACATGGAGGAGGCTAAGCTCACAGGTATCAGTTGATGCTGTTACTTTCTGAGGCTAAGAAGAGGATTAGAGTAAAGAGGCTTTCAGTAACTGAGCATAATTGCGCTGGAGCCCTTCATAGTAGAAATGGAAAACTGCTGATGAGGGGCTATGTGGGGATCGGAAGGGAAATTGGATTTGGAAAGCAAACGTACATGCACACATACTCTTGCTTAAAATCTCTGTTACTTTCTAATTCTCCTGAAGGGAGTGTGTGAGTGTTTGTGTTGGTTGTCGTGTGCTGTTGCTCTTACGCAGACTAGAGGCTGCACAAGATCTCAATTTACCCGGGGGATGCGTTACTTCTGGAGAAGAGGAGCTAGCTGAAAGAGCTCCTGGTTTTCTTCATCTCATCACCTGATCTTTCTCTCCTTTAATTTCTGTCTCTTTTCCTTTCCCCTTAATCCAACATGACTCTTTTTATCACTTCAGATGTGTTCTTTACCATGAGCAGCTCTACAGTTTTTAGCTTGGCTCAGTAAAAGTGAAGAAGTGACCTGCAAGCCCTCAAGTAGACCCCCCCTTTTCCTTTGTCTCCTCTCATCCCTTTTCAGTGAGTACTGTCGTTGCTGTGAGGTAGAGTTTGCACCTCCTCTGTGCCTTGTTTTTTTCCCATATGATAGGTTTGTGACAAGCAGTACTGATCATTTCCAATTAGGGATTACGAAGAGAGGAAATTCATATGCAGCTCAAATTCCCCAAAACAGGGAAGAAAAAAGCAGGAGCTGTACGTACAATGTTAGAGACAAGTAAGTCGTGGTAGATTTCTCATCAGCTCTTCAATGTTCTTAGAGCCCCAAATGGAGATTGCTTCTCCCTGAAAATTTAGCAGAAAAAACAAGCCAAAACCAATGGTAGTGGATTGAATTAGATCTCCAAGGGGTTCTGTCTCAATAGCTTGGGTTTTCCCTCTGAAGGTCTTGCTCTAAATCACTGGTTCTGGCAGCTCTGCGTACCCATAAGCTAGAAACTCCTAAACATGTCCTGATTGTTCCTTCAGCTTGTTAGAGGACAAGGACTTGCATTTTATGGCATACAACAGAGCAAATGGTAACCACCTCTGGTACATGTCTGGTGCTCCCAGACAGTAAAGTAATACAGGAAATTATTGGTAATGGTTAACTGCAAGCTTACCATATGTCCTTCTCTGGAGCAACAGTAACACAAAAATAGCATCCAGTTGTGGTATGTGTAAAGAGAAGTCATTGATTTGAAATATGGCTGGTTGTAAGTATCTGTATGTGTACTTCTACCCCTGTGTCCTCCTCATGTTTTTATGATTTAATTATCAGATCCCTTTTTGTTCTTTCCCCCCTGCATAGTACTTTTCCATACCTAGTTGTGGGTCAAAACAGTGATCTTTATTCCTGGATGACGCAGAATCTAAAACTTCTTTTGTTTTGGTTTTTCAACACTTGAGAAATGTCATTTGTTAGGGTGGGGAAAAACATATTGCCATCTCCTAACAAATAAAATGTGGAATTGAGTGCGTGAAGATTCTTTTAGGGAAGCTTTTGAATCTTTTACTGACAGATCTGATGATAAAGCTTATCTCCGCACACTTGAGAAGCCACACCAGGTCCAGCGGCTACTCTTACCACACATTTGCGTTGATAAGGGGTGTTCCATCACTCTGTGTAAACAAAACCACCATGACTGACCAACACATCTTGTGAGATGGATCTGTGTGCTCCTGCCTTTGAGTTGATGCCCATGCTGGTACAAGTTGGGGTGATAAATGAATGATCATGCAGGGCATATGCCACCCGAGACGGCAGTCTCTTTGCTACTGTGAATCTGTATCTGGGCAGGGAGTAAGACATCTCTGTTCAAAGACAGCAGCGTGGCTACAGTGCAGTGTATCATATCACAGAATCACAGAATATCCCTGCATTCAAAACCTTCTCTGGTTAGGAAGCTGCAAAAAGAAATGGTGAAAAACTTAAAAAACAAAAACAAAAAAACCCAACCACACCACCCCCCCTAAAGGGGGGGGGAGGGCATTTTTCTGCCTGGGGTAAACTATCTGATAAAAATGACTTCCCCAGGTGGGTTTTTCTAGCATTTCCTGTTTTGCCTAGTTTTAGTGGATACTAGCAGGATTTGGCTACCCTACTGTGGATAAGAAAGCAGATCTGTTCCTCTTCCTCAGTAATCTCAGTGAAATTTTAATTGTTTGATTTGCTAACCTGGTGATGCTAGCCATGACTTGCATTTCATAGAGCAAAAGCTGAAAAGAGGGACTGATAAGCTATAGGATCCCAGGGCTGTCCAGCTTGCAGTAACACAGTTGTAATGCCCTCTCTCTTTGCCTGAAGATCCTAGCACAGGTTTTCGCTCCATGTATGAGCAGCGTCTAGGAGCATGCTGAAGCAGGGTCCAAAGCAAAAGCTTCTCACTTGCCTTTCATTTTAGGCCGTTCAGTACCCTTCTGCATTGCCCTCATCAGAGCTATCAGGTCAAACCTTTATGCTTGGGATGTTTGCCAAAACCACCAAACAGAATTCCTCCTTCCTGCAGATCCAGCTGTCTGGAAGGATGGTCCCTTCTTGTAGGATCATAGAATAGTTTGGGTTGGAAGGGACCTTTAAAGGTCAACTAGTCTACGTATCTGAAGAGCACAGCAAGCACCAAATCTCACTGCCCAGTGTCCTGCCTGTCAAGCAATGATCTTGTATGGAGAGTCAGGACAGTTGACTAGAGACCCACGTGCTGAGGCTTGGGCAGCTTTCATCCTGGTACTCCATGTGCTGGGGCATTCTCATCAGGAGCCACAGGTCACATTCCTCCCCAGCTCTTACTCTAAAGTAGGGGGCTTTGGTTGCCAAATAAGTCCTTTCAGGCAGGAAGGAATGTTTTGTGGAGGGGATTTACCTGTTAGTGGATTAGGCTATCCCAGAGTCAGCAGCCCTGCCAGCTCCACAAGAACCTGCCCACTGCTGCCTACTTTGAAAGCTATTCCCTCTTGCAGCTCTGCCTGACCCTGCTGTTAGTTGGCAACTTGCTAGTTTCCCCCAAGTGTTGAGCAGGCAAGCCTAGGAAGGATGCTGGTCAGGGCCACTGTTTTCAGGGATATTGTTATGTCTTTCAGATGGGAGATAGGAGCCTAACTTTAAGACTTTACAGCACGTTGTTGATTCTTAAGTTGTCCCAGGACCTCTGAATGACCAACTGTCAATTAAGTCTGACCTCTTGTGGTTTCAAAATCTGGTTCTAAATGCTGAGGTTTGATTCTCTCTGTCTCAAACCCCTGACCGCAGTTCCTATTTTTAAGCTGGGACGGGGGACCATGATCTGGAATTCATTAGCTTCCCTCCCCCGGCCGCTCTCCCCAGCTCCTTCCCCATCTATCAGAGATGTTGCTGTGTTACTGCAGCTGGCTCATCCTGTTCATTGCTGCAATGGTACATCAGGGCCGCAGCTTGAGATACCTACGTTGCCTTCGTGTTGTGCTGAAGCATCTCAGTTCAGAAGTGGGCTTCGTTGACTTATGAAGCAACTTCCAAGCCCAGACTGCCTGGTCTTGGCATTTTCTGCCTTTGCCATGGCTTGCCCATCCTCTTCTGTTCATGTTTTTGTTTTTCTTGGGAACATCCAGTGGTGTGGTTGACCTCTTATGGGTCAGGGTAGACCTACAGGCGTTCCTGCAGCTCCTTGCTCAGCTGCCCGGCTGCCCACACCACGCTTATTTTCCCGTGGCAGCCGGACCACCTGCTGATGTCCAGCTCAGCCCCTCCACCAGCCAGCCGCTCGGTAGAAACCCCAGGGGCTTTAGCTCTCCTTGCAAAGCGCTAACTCGATTATTGGACTTCGGATTAAAGTAAAGGCTCTGGGAGCAGAGCACAGATCACAGCGTTAGTCCACTGAGACGTGTGCTTAGCAGCAGGGGTGTGTTTCCTTTGGGTTTCATATTTAGGTTAGAAATGCTTTCTTTTGGGGGCCAAATTGTCATTCTCAGACACTGTAGTCAGTCTTACTATCAGCCCCAAGAAGACTACATGTCTAAAGGAAGTGACAGAAATAGATACGTTTATTTCCAAAACAAAACCCTTTGGTCCAGAGAAAAGATACCTGCCTCTTGGGAAAGAGGAGAAGGCTCCCGTCTCTCCTACTTGTCTGAGCTCAAGGTCTCTTGTCCTTTGTCTTTGACTTGTTTCCCATCGCTTATCGTTTACTAGAAAAACATTCCAGCATGTGTGCAATGCTAGACCACCAAAAAAGATGAAGAAGAGATGGATGCACTGCTGCTTCTCTATTTATAGGAAAAGAGAGACAAACCAAAAATTATATGGGAAAAATCAGATCTTTAAATACTCTGGGAGAGATGGATGGAAAAAGGGCTGCTTTCATTGTTCACAGGGTTCAGGAGACTTTCTCACGAACAGCTTGGCATAACCCCCTGGGCAACTCACTTGTATGACCGGGGAGATTTCTGTACAGACCCCCCTCTTGTTTCTCGAGTATCTTATTTGCTTCAGCAAATAACTGCCACAGCAATTGTACCTTCTTGTCTCAGCGTGTTCTTGCCTTCTTTCTTAGTACTTTCTACGCTCATCCTCTGGTGTAATTTGCACACCGATATTAGCACTTCTGATCATTTCACTCATATTCATGCTATTCTTTCTACCTTAGGTTTGCAGTTTTTCATTCGGGTCACCATTTCATAATCCCTTAAACATTTGAAGATATTTCCTATCTCCTTTGAAAATAGTAGGCTGCCCTAAGATGTCTTTTTCTCCTGTCAGATCAGTGAAATCTCTTTCTCAATCTACTTTCTTGCTGTCTGTATTCTCCCATACCATTTTTTTAACCTATTTCCAGAAGCACCACCATCGTCCCTCAGACCTCCTCCGCTAATCAAGTTTCTGTAGCCCGGGTGTTTGGAAAACACATCTTCCCCCATGCTTGACAAAGAAATTGGTATAATTTGCTTTCAGATCGATGGTTGTTCTTGATTGAAGATTTGGACTTTCTGCGCTCTGCTCTCACCTCAGAGGTTGGCTCAGACCCATCGCGAGGGGAGAAGGAACTGTTCTCAATTTTGATTGGGATGGGTGTTTCATAGCAAGGTGTTAAAGCGGGAGGCCTGAGGGTAGAGTGTGATGCTGCCTCGAGTGCAGTGAGGAATTTAAGGCATGCAGCTGAGGGTGGGAACTGAGGTGTTGCCATCACAGGCAAGGTGCAGGTTGGGCAAGAGCTTCCTATTTGTTCTCATGCCCTTTTAATTGTCTCGCCTCTGCACAGCTAGAGCAGTGTCGACCTCAGCTGCACTTTCTGCCACAAGCCCTTTCGCGCTCCCCTCAGATCACCTCTGCTGTGACACCTGTAAGAAACAGCCATTTTGCAATGGCCAGACCACCAGGCCAACTTGCCGGTATTTGTATCTACTGAAACAGTACATCTGATGAAACACATCAGTGCTTGAGACAGTCGTGCTGTCCCTGCCATCATCTTCCTGGTCCTTTCACCTCCTCCTCCCTTGCCCCCAGTAAGGCCGGGGTATGCTGGCCTCTCTCATCTCCGCATTGTCATGGCTCCCACTGTGGATTACTGTACAGGAGCAGGCAAACTACTAGGTAGTCTAATGAGCTGGGGCAGAGATGGTGGTTTGAGCCCTGATTAACGTGCTACCACAGTGGAAGTAACATGAATCTCATTTGCAGTTCCCAGAGTTCCTCCCTTTCCTTCTCTTCCCCCTTCCCTGTATTTTGTTTCTGTTGATAAGTCTCTAAATGCTGCCTTTAAAAAAGCCACTGTTGCCAACCACTAATTTCAGCTTCAGCTTTCCTTAGAAATATACCCGTGTGGGATCCAGTGCTCAGGGTGCCTCCCAGGGTTGCATCTGCTCTCACTTTCTGCCCGGAGGAGCCCGGGGTGCTCTGTTCGGTGGTGCGTTGCTCCATGCTCTCCCTGGCCTGGGGGCTCCTCTGCTTTTGAATTCTGTCATTTGACCACTTTACGTGGTGGTTGGTCTTCATATTTGACATGTAAGCTCTTCCTAACGTCACTAGGAAGAATATCTTTATTTTGCAGGGACCTGTAACAATTTGATTCTGGGCTTTTAAGTCTTGGTTATTGTGTATGGTAAGGAAGATTGCTTAATCTTTGGATGAAGAACTTCCAGAAAATAATGTGGTCTGGTGATTTTTTTTATTTTTTTTTTTTTAGTTTGTGTCCAAGGACTATTTCTGATGTCTCAATAAAAGGTATCTTAAAAACAATATGCTTCTTGTCAGTAGAGAACTCAGCTGTACAGCGCTCTGCATTCCCACTGAGCATTTTTAGCAGTCCACAAATTGGAAAAGGTTGAAGACTATTGTTGCAGTCAATTTGGCAAATCATTTCCTTTGAGTTGTTACACTGCATAAATATTTTGCTGTCCTGCCAAGAGCTGTTGTTCTGCCAGACATGTCATCATCTCAATGAATAATAGATCTCAGCTCCTGATCACTTGTGGTTGTAAAAGAACTTGGTGTTCCTGTGAAGCTGGGTAGATTTGGAGTTCTTGGTCCCAGAATCTAGAACTAGTCTTGTACTGTGGTCACCACATTGTGATCTAGTCTTGTTCTAGATCAGAAGGTGGTACCCTTCCCTCTACTTCTTCTACCCATCTACTATGTGGCTGAACCTATTATATAGTTGCTCATTTTCAGCTAGTAAGAAGGTGATAATGTTGTGAAGTGGGACAGAGATCTGTAAAGTTTTTGTAAGAAAACTTTGAAATTTTTCTGCTTCAGTTGCACAACTGAATTTATTTATCCTTGGTCCCATTGGCTTTTCTGGGTATTTGATGCAACAGGAGTTACAGGGCAGGAGAGAAGTCAGAGCTTAGCATCAACAGCTTTTTGATAAGCAGGGAATCCAGTTGCCATGGAAGTAAGCAGGTGAGATGCCACCAGCCTTTAAAGATTGAGAGGAGGCAAATTCTGTTCCTGAGAGTAATTAATCTTCATTTCTGGAAAGCCATCTGCCACTCCTGCTATACACAGCTATTGCGAGAGGCTCTCTGCTAAGCTCTACAGACAGTGCCTATTCCAACCTTTCTCCATTCAGACCTCTCTCGTGGTTGCCTTGTCTGGTTGACTCCAGCACGTTACACAAGGTGGTACCCTGAGATGCAGGGCTGGGTATGCCGCTATTTCAGTAGCTTTATTGCATTGTAAAAAAAACCCTTGAGCTATTTATTGTCCAGGACATCCAAGGGTTCATTTTATTGATGGTAATTGTTGTGAAACTGCTACAAAAGTACCTGGCCTTTATAGCTGAAAACTCCCCTTTTCATGAAAACCAGGATTCTGTACAAGGAAGGCATTGAAGCAGGGGTGTATGGCTGGATGTTAAAACAGGCTCCTGTGACGGTTTTAAGTATTACAGTATAAGTGCTGTGAATGGAGACTCGTGGTTTGGAATAGGGCTTGAACAGATGTGATGAGATGGGGTGAAGAGTTGTTTGCTTAAAAAAAAAAAATGGGGGGATATTCTTGGGGGATATTCTTCATCCATTTTACTAATTCCCCTGGAGGCATGGAAAAGGTATTTAAATTTTATCTGTTAAAAAAACGTGTCTCATATTTTCTGCTTGTTTTGTTTCCCTTAGCTTAAACACTGAAACAGATTAGTAAATTTTACATTTATCTTTTGGTTAAATGCAAGTGATGTGGTGTTTGGGGCGCCAAACCATGGAGGAGTAATTAGAGAGTAAAATTCAAACCCCTCAGACTTGTGCAAATAAGTCTTATGAAGAACTTTTATCACCTTCATGTAACTATCAAAGTGTATTTCTTTTATATGGAAGGGGCATTAGAGTTTGGAGCACTCTCACAAGGGTAGCAGTTGTGGTAGTAATTTGAAATGTTTCCTCTAAAGGAGCTTTAAGTGCCCAGGATCTTAGTGAAGCTGATGGTCTTTTGTTCCCCAGGCTTTAGGCCCCAAGAAGACCTCTTTGTGCCTCTCTTGTGGTTCATGAAAGAGATTTTGCTGGAGTGGAGGAGAGAAAAAAAAAGATGTGGTCTGGTTGTCTCTTCAGTGAGCATCTTGGACTCGTCTCCTACTTTATTTATTTTGTTGTGTTTCTTGTGTCAGAGAAGTTCTCAAGGGAATTTACCATTCAGCATTTCATACTGAGATTATCATAAATCCAAGAGGTTTTTTCCTGCTTTGTCTACTTTATTGCAAAGCTCACTGGAACTTTTTTGTTGTGTATGACTTCAGTTCCATGAACTAATATTAGTTATACAGTGAGGAGACATCTATATATAAACACAGAGGTTTGTATGTTTCCATATATACTCATGTTTCTATATATAAGCAAAATGCTTTCATAGGAATATTTAAAAATATTTGTCACATTTTGTCGTGTATTTTATGGTGGGAAAATGTAATCGGAAAAAATGCATTTAGATCTTGTGGGACAGTAAGGTAAAATAGCTACTTGTGTGAACTGGATCTTTTTTTAGATGCGGGCGCTACAGAAATAGCCAAGCGATAGCCCCAGTGTGAACTCAGAATGCGTTTCCTTTTCGCCAGGCTTTGCTGGTCTGTTTGCCTAACCCTTGTAAGGACAGCGATGCAGCACGCGTAGCCAGGCTCACAGCTTCTGGAAGGATGGGTGCCTTTGCGTGTGTTCACCTGGGGTGGGTAAAGACGCAGAGCAGTAGCTCATATATAGTCCATCTTACTTAGACTAAGTGTGTAATTGAGCTCTACTTGGAAATACATGGAGTTTCAAATAAATAAATTGTGCACAGTGTAAAGTAGGGTTTTATATAATCACTTTTATTCATGGCCTTCTAGCAAATTTGTTTTTTTTTTTTCTTTATTTTGTCATGAAGAAATGACAACTTCTTTCCTGCGATGTAGCAATATTTTAAAGTTTGTCTCAGGTCATTTGTGGGGCTGGCATAGGATCTGCACTGTTACTGCTGTGGAGGAGGTTGCTTCGGGGGGGGATTTGTGTTTTTTTGGTCTGGTTAGTTTTTTGTTTGGTTGGGGTTTTTTGTTGTTCTGTTTTTTGTCAGTTTGTTGTTTATTTTTTTCCTTACCTGTCTTAGTTCTCCATAGCTTTGAAAGTCATTGAGCTAGAAAAGTGAAAAATACCATGTTTTTATAAGTTTCATGAAAATATGGGTGGGTGTGTGGGAGTGTGTGTGTGTGTGGCTAAGAGAGGAAATTTTTCCTATTGCTCCCTCTGAGACAGAGATGAGAGCTCAGCCCTGACCTGTTCTGTGAAGGCAGCATCACCTGGCCAGTAGCTCCATTTGTGGAGGGACCTTTCCTGAACAGGCAGAAGATGCAGGAAGAAGCCCAAGAACATTGCGGGCCCCAAGGAAGGATCTGGGGGGAAAGGTGTGGATGTGTTGCTGTTGCAGAAAGAGATCAGCAGGGGAAAGCAAGGGTATTGCAGTGGGGAAATGTTAGACTCACCTGTTTAAAAAAAAACACAAAACACAACAGACCCCATAGGTAGACAGACAGATGGATAGATAGATATGGCTGTGAATCTTCAGGTTTTCCAACTTCTCTCATGCCACAGTTCTTGGATATTCTCCTGTGAACCACATACAGTGACACACATCCGTTCTGCTATTGTTAATATGCTAGATAAATAATGTTGTTTATATTCTAGATTTAAGGGCAAGTCCTCAGAGCCTAGTAGACTGGTTTTCTGGTTGGGGTTTGTGTTGATATTTTTGTGTGGACATACCCAGAATGTTTGGATTTACAAGCAGTCACGGAAAATAACAGTGAAGTGTGCGTATGTAGGTTGCGTGACCTAGTTGCCCATGTCTTTTCTAGCAGAAGTTAGAGCTGGTTTACTTTAGTGTTTATTGGGATGTAGAAGAATTCAGCCTAATCCTAGCTAAAAATAAACAAATGCAAGGCAGAAGTCACGACAATAGGACATCATTGCTCTGAGGCCATTTCCATGGTCGGAAGGTTTTAGGGGTGCTGGTATTGTGCACTGTCTGAGCACTCTTAGTGTGGGCACAGATTTGTGGGTAAAACTGTATGGGTTGCTTGAGTTTTAATTCACCCTATGCCCTCACAAGGGAAGCTAATTTGACCTGTGCTGGTGGTTTCACCCATGGTAATTGAGGTTGTTTCCCTGGCTAGTGGAGTTACCGTAACTCTGATCAGAGCGTTGCAGAAGCAGCTGGGTGCCTCAGGGCAGTGGATCGCAGACATATGTAGCAGATTATTCAAATGGACCCTTGTGAGCTCTTGCTGTCCTGAGATACCTTGATGCAGTGCTACTACATGGTATTAGTAGAAAAGTGTGGGAGCCTAGGCTTAGATAAAGTCATAGAGGTGCTCTGATGCACAGATTTACAAACAAGGTGAACAGTCTTAAAGAGACAATAGAGATCTGTCCCTTGCCAGGGGAGATTGAATGAAAAAGTGTTCTGCTTAGATTGAAAGCCCTGTTCCTTACAAAAAGCTATGCCACAAAGCTTGTTCTGGAGTAAAATTGTCAAAATAAACGAAGTCCCAGAAGTCCGTGACATTAAAGCTAAGTACTTAGCTCATTTGGGAGCAGATTCATTTTGGATGGAGCTAAAATAATGATAGAGACTTCTGCAGAATACCAAAGAAAACAGGGCTGGCTCCACTATACCTTCCCTGAGCTAAACATGACAGAAATACAGTCCTGGCAGAATTCCTGTTATATTGCTAAAATATCACATCTCTTCACTTTATGGTAAATATTTGACAAGAAGAATTTGACTAATATTTTAATGTAGATGTGAGTCTCATGTCATCCCATTATCCACACCCAGCAGTCGGAAAGCTGTTGAGCTACCCTTATTTATGTGCTGTTTTTGAAATAATTTTGGCCTGAATTTTAAAATGAAGCAATGAGCAGCCATTTCACTAATTCTTTTTATTGTTGTCTTGCTTCCTCAAATGCCATGCTTAGTGTCTCTGTCAGTGGGTTAGGAAAATTGTGATAAATACTGTAGCAAAATATTTTCGTGAAATTTGGGGACAGCTTCACCTGGAATAAATCAGGTTGCTTAAAAGAATAGTAAAGTAGACCTATGAAAGGCAGCTGTTGTTGGTTACTCATTACAGACTCTGGTTTCAGTCCCAAACTGATTTTCTTCATGATTTGGGTAGCTCCCGTTGAACCGTAGTCTTCTGGAGTAAAGGAACCCTTCATCACAGCAAAAGCAGTGGTGGCAAGTTCACAGATTCAGTCTCCTGCTTTAGACTCCTTTTTTCCTCTTCATTTTATCTCCAGTGTCTTGTTGCTCAAGGGGCAAGGCTACCTCTTTGCCTTATCTCCAGTTCTCTTCAGGCTGTTGCTAAGGAGCAAGGCTTTGCTGTGTTATCTGAGAGATTTCCTTCCTCCTTCAAGAGCTCTGGGCAAACTCAGCCTACTAGACAGCTATGCAGAGTGGCCCAAAGAAACACTGATTAGATGGTTGTTCACAAATGGAAACTTTAAAAAGTCGCTTTATGAAGTCAGTAATTAAAAATATTCATAGTGTAATTGCCACAGAGATTGATCTTTGAAGTCGCCATTTCTAAAATCTGCCCCAGTAATACTATTTTTGAGAAAATTAATCTCTCCTTGTGTGGATGAAAAGATGATCTTGCATTACTAGTTCACTTGAAAATCTTACATATATGAGTAATTGAAAACTCCTAGGAACAAAGCCAGTCATTCTACATTTGTTCTTCAATAATATTAAGAATGCTTTCATATATACCATCAGTATTGCCACTCTTTCAAACCAGGCAATTTACTGTAATCTTTCCTTTTCCTGGAGATTGCTGAGTCAGCATTTGAACTAGTTCTTTTGGCCTCTTTGTATGATAGACTTTTAAAGTAACATGTCGTCAGGATAAAATCTATTTAAATTCTCAACAAAAGACAAAATCATGGGGTTTTCCCCTTCTATACATTATTGTATTAGTATTTTGCAAAAAAATGCAGTTTGCAGGCAGTTAAGTATCTGTGATGCCCAGTTCTGAAATCAGAGGTGCTCTTGTGTCTGCTGTTGTGTCAGACGGTTTCAGCAAGTCTTTGGGTGGTTTTGAATCATTACGCCCCCACCTCGCCTCATATCCATAACTGTTGATCTGTACGTGTTCTCAGTGAAGAGACATGGGTCCAGGATTCAGCTCTGCTCTGTGCCATTAGCTAAAATTGCAGCAAAGCAAAATGAAGATACTGCTGGTGGCTTCCGAACGTTGGAAATAGTTGCTCCAGTTGAGGTTCTCTGATCCGTGGCTTTGGGTCTGTCTTGACACTTGGCTACGTTTAGATGTGCCAGACCTTTAGTCTTTAAGGGAGTCACTTTCCAGCCAGAGGATATTCCTTCCTTCCCATTGAATTTGCTGACAGTGTGAAACACAGTTCTGTGACATTGTTACACCTCGTGGGACCTGACCTGAACAAAAAGCCAATGAGAGAAGGTGGTTGTGTTTCTTGTGCCTTCACATTGCTGCGGTATCCTTTGTTTTCCGCTGAAGCGAAGGAAGGTGGCCCGTAATGGCGGCTGCCCTAGGGTGGTGCGTGAGTCGGTGAGCCCCGTGTTACATTTCGGAGAAACAAATGTGAAGAGGGGAAGAGAGAGAAACAAGCGTGAGTGCTCACATGGCCCCGATCCTGCGCTCGTGCAAAGTCAAGGTCATTGGCGCTGGTTGTGTTTATAGGTGTGTTTCTCCTGCGGCTTCACTCGCTGTGAAAGCACACGCACCTAAGTGGTTCTGGGGTTGTGTAAACCCTGCTAGGTGAAGGATGTTGTCATCAATTAAGAAAGTTAACAGGGTAGCTTTTTGTTAAGCTTCCTCTGGCTCCTGCCACAATATAAATTAGAAAGCCTTGCACTGAGCTTGAAAAATCTGATGGTGCCATCGACCAGCTGGGGTTTTGAGCTGCCGGAATTGCAAACTGCATGTGATATAAATGGCCTGAAGTAAAACAGGTCATTAAAATGGAATATTAATGATCTAAGATGTTGGTAACACATGAGCCCCTTTTAAATTTATGTCCTAAATAGTGAGCTAAAAGTAAACTACAGGAGCTGATGATGGTAATACAAACAAGAGAATTATATCCAGCCCCCCGTTCCTTTCACAACCCACAGTCCCAAGATGCTGTTCTTCCTTTTCGGCTCATATGCTTTGCTCTCAGCATGGTTTAGGTCCTTATGTAAGCATGCTGGCCTCAGCTAACCTCCTCCTAATGTCCAAACATGTTTCTGTTGTGCCTTCTAGTACTTTACCTTTGTCGGATTTAAAATCTCATGGTGTAGAGGCCAAAATCTAGAAGGTACCTAAATTAAACTCGGTTTGTTCTAGGAATTGAGGGAGAGAGGATTAGCTCAGTAGGATTTTTGGCTGCAATGATATAGACCAAGGCTGTTGTTTCTGTTGGTGTCATGTTTTGCTTACCTGAACATCAAAGTCATTTGAGTTCATTATTGGTTTGGATTGACTTATATTTTTGTTGCTCATAAACATCTCTTGATTCTTGTTTTTATTTAGTGGATTAACTGTTGGTTAGTGGCAGAAGCCTGTTGGACAGGTGGAGTGATGGAGGAGACTAACGAGGCAACGGTTTCTCTCCTGTGCCCTTATGAAGTGCTCAAGAAATTGTCCCCTCTAGGGTGGGGGAGAGGGAGGAAGGTGCGGTGGGCACAGGTCATAGCAGCAATGCAAAGCTACAGAAGGAGATACTGAACAGGCCATGGCAGATGTTGGTCGTTGCTGTGGAATCCCAGGCTGAAGTATGCATCTCTCAAAGGAGACCTGCCCGGATTCAGCAGCAGGCTAGCAGACCCCACCGATGCCAGAATCTGGGACCTCGCCTCTTCATCTGCTCGCTGCTGGACTGAGGTCTGGGGAGGACCTGGAGCTTTGAGCTTAGCAAACCCAAGGTTTTGCGCTCCCTCTGCTGGCTGCAGTTTTGCTGGCTGGTGCCCACTCTTCATCCCAAGACAATCTTGAACAAACAGGGAAGTAATAAAATTAGCATGGCTCCTTTTTAGGGTCGTGGAACACTAAGAAAAAATCCTTGCTGACTGCGCTGTGGAGGTGCAAGTCAGTAAAGAGATGCATTTCTTACACTTCTTTCCAAAAGTTCATTACTTGCCTTGGGAAGTGGAGGCACTGGAGAAATTACACTTCAGTTTTGAATCTAGTGTGGAAGACTTGAACCATGACAAAGAATGACTTTAAGGCAAGGAAACAGAATACTAAATTTTATCAGAATTTTTTGTTCTGTGTTAGCCCAAAGAGTGGTAGGTCTCTCTCCAGACTCAGTATTTTCTCTTCTCATTGTTGTCACCTCCCTGAAGTGCTTCCTTGATTTGTTTTTTAAACTTCAAGTCTGTTTCTTGTCTCAAGCCACCAGTGTCCTGAGATAACAACCTTGTACTCAGTTTAGAGCCTCAGAGGGGTGTCAAAAAACTCTTTGCTATTGTGAGAGTTTTCTCTCGCAAGTGTTACATTTTCCATCTCTTCCTCTCCTTCTTCGGATCCAGCGGATACTTCTCTAGGGCATTGGCTTCCAGTTTTGGGAAGCAGCTTGTGTTTGTGCATTTACCAGGCTGAAATCAGATGTTCTGGCCAACACTGAGAGCAGCCCAGGTAATGGTGTGCATTTTACACCCCTGTTGACCCTGGTTATTGCCAGTCCCAGCTATATCCAGACCACACTCCCTACTGGATAAGGACTGCATGACTGGGAAGCATTGGCACTCTGTCCATGGCAAGGGAATCATTACTGGTACTCAAGGAATTTCTGAAACTTTTCCTTTCCACTCGTTTAATTTCACTCTTGCTGCCTACCTACACCTGGTCATAGTTTTCCCTAAATGTTCTTGCTTCTCCTGATTCTTCCCTAAGATTTCCACTTTGATAGCAGAGCTCTGGGTTGAAATGATCTTTTTCCTTACTCTCAAGTTATTCCTGGTTCCCAGCTAATTTCTTTTGCTCACAGACCTATGGTGACTTCTTAGCTTCTAATCCAAGTTTGTTGCCAGGTTCAGTTCAGTTGCACACAAAGCTGCAGCAGGTAGCAGCTTTCTAGAGCTATGCTCTCACTCTTAGAAGCAGTAGCGAAGTAAATTAAGTCTGACAACATGCTTCTTACCAAGGTCTGACCAGAACTGGTTGAAGGGTAGGCAGCAGCAGTTGAGTTGGAGCGCCTTTGCCAAGTGATAGACTGCTGGAGATGGAAAATGTTAGCTCATTCCTTCTCTTCCATCTGCCACAGGGCAGCAGAGAATTGAGTCCTTTCTAGGAGCTTTGTCCAGTTGAGTTTTCAAAGTTGCAAGTAACTGAGCTTCTGCCATTTCCCTTGGGAAAGTATTCCTTACAAATACAATTCACTGTCAGGAAGTCATTCTGAAACTCTCCCTAATTTTTCCTTTTTTTGGCGTCCTCCCACTAAAATGGACTTTAACACAAAGAATCTATTTAAAGCGCTACTTTATTTTCCTGTGAAGGCTGATGTGGTTTCTAGTTAATGTTTGTATGAGACTCTAAGCTCTCTGCTTTAAAGGCGAAGAATTGCCATATTCCCTGTGGTTGAGCTGATACTTTCACTCGTTTCCTTGAGGGTCTGGATGAGTTTCATGTGGCTGTATTAAAATGAATGTTAGTTATTGGGTTCGCTTCCCAAATACGTGTTAAAAAATTGTGTGTTTTGCTGCTGAAAAGAGCAGGATCTAAAAAGCCTAGTCTAAATCTAGATTATGTTTGTGCAGAAGTTTTGGATTTTGTGTACAGTGTTGTGTTGTGAACCCAAAGGCAGCATACACCTATTAGTGAGGTGGGGGAAGAAAGCAGCAGTCTGATTTCCCCATTGAAAATAATCAAAGCGCAAAAGCAAACAACATGAATGCAAATTTCTGCTAATAGAAGAGAGATTTAATGTCCTTGAACTGTGCTGCAGAAAAGAAATTTAGGAAAACACTTGCTACTTAGGTGTAATTGCTTGCAAGCCAGTGCTATTCTAGAGGGAGTTGTTTTTAATGGTTAAATTATACAACACATTTTAAAATTGATTGTTTTGCATAATATATTGTTGAACCTGTGAATCTCACTGGCAGACCAAATTGTTTACCTTTGTAGAAATCAGTCAAAACCAAAACAGCTGCATAAGAATAGACTGGGACATCTTTCAGAAGCACAGATCATTAATTAGCAAATTCAAGGGCAGCTGAACACAGGGGATTTTTCTCCATGTCATTGTAGGCATATTAAACAGGTTATAGCTTAACGTTCCAGGGCACTCACCAACAGCAAATGGACTCAGATTACTGGTTTTAACAAAAACGGACTAGCCTGATTCTAGTTTTACCACAAAATAACTTAACAGGAATCTTGTGTTTTATAGATGTCTACCACAGCTTTGATTTAGCACTGATTTTTTTTTTTTTTTTTTTTTTTTTTGTTAATAAACGGAAACTGAGGGCCTTTAGTGAGATCTGCTTCTTGCATGGGGGAAGTAACACATACAAATCTTCCCACTTACTAAGTTCATAAATCTCCTTCTGCAGAAATAGAGGCATCTCTAGTTGCTCACTCATGATAGAAGCTTATACACGTCACGTATAGGTTGTTGCTCCTTCACTGCTTGGAGCCCCTGAGTTATACCTCTGCTATTGAACCACTTACTTCCTGAGATTCCTCTTTTGCTTTAAAGCCATGCCAGCAGTATTATAACTTTCTGCAGTGTAGTCTGGCTAGTAGTGTAATTTTGCTATTACTTTTGGTCACATACAAAGCCATATTGTGGCATTCCAAGTCAGTAGAACTTACTTGCTGTCTTTGCAAAATTTTCAGTACCTAAGGATGATACGTAATTTTTTTCGGTTCCTAAGCAGAAATTCAGGAATGAAAAGTCAGAAATGGAGTTTGGGCTAGGATTTCAGTCAGGCCTTCCTTCAAAGTCTCTTAGAATCACGGGATGATTTAGGAAGGGACTTCTGGAGGTCATCTGGTCCAACACCCTCTTTGGAGCAGGCTACCTTTGAAGTTGGCTCAGGTCACTGAGTTTTGAATACCTCCAAAGATGGAGATTTCACAGCCCTCTGAGCCCCTGTTCCAGTGTTTGACCACCTTCATGAGGAACAAGTTTTCCTTATTTAAGGAGAGTTTCCATTTTTGAAACTTGTGTTCATTGTCTCTTGTCCCATCAGTATTTATCACAACGAAGAATACAGCTTTGTCTTTTGTAGCCTACTATGAGGTACATAAAGACTTTTAAGACCTCTCTTTTAGCCTTTTCTTTGCAAGACTGAACAAATGCAGCTCTTTCTGCTTTTCCTTGTGCATCGTGGGCTCCAGCCCCAGACCATCTTAGCATCCATCCACGGGAATTGTTTCAGTTTGTCAGTGTCTTTCTTGTACTGGAGAACCCCAACCTGGACACCAGTACTCCAGGTGCAGTCTCAAGAATCTCTTGATTATTGAGGGGAATAATCTCTTCCCTTGACCTGCTAGCTGCACGTGTACTAATGTAATCAGTGTGCACTTAGCTTTCATTGCTGCAAGGACACACTGCTGACTTCTGTAGCTTGTCCACCAGGACCACGAGTCCTTTATTGCAGACCCAGCCAGTCAGTCCCCAGTGCCAACGCATGGGGGTTATTTTGTACCAAGTTCATGCTTTTGCATTTACATTTATAGAACTTCATAATGTTCCCGTCAGCCCATTCCTTCCGCCTGCCTGTCTGTGGGGAAGTGGCATGTGAGAGTGGGGTAGGTACAGCTCTATACATATGGCAAAACTCTTCATGTAGACAAGACCCTCTGTGCTGACCAGAGCAGAAGCTGAACTTGGTCAGATGTTTTCATCTCTAGTTTGAACTGCATGGCACTATTCTGGAGGTCCTTGCTCTAAACGTATACATACCTCAGTTAGGATCAACAGGTGAAATTCTTTTTTCTGTATCTTTTTCAAGGAATGGTCAAAGTACAGTAAGAGAACCAGTATTTCAAGCATTTCTTCCAGGGCTGTTCTGTGTGGTCAGTCAATCACATTGACTCCTGGGAGCTCATTCTAGGTTCACTAACTCATGCAGATTTCACTAAGCATCTTCATGTTTCTTAATTAGCTTAATAAATTAATCAGAAGTTGTGGTACAGAGCAAAATCCAAGCCAAGTGGCAAGATTTTGAGCAATGGGACGAGACTGGATTTGCTTTTAACAAAACTCCTTGGTCCTTTAGTTGCCTGTGAATGTAATTGAGAGATTAGCATTTGTCACAGCTTGTGTCTCAAGCCATGTACACATTTAAGCTCCGTAGGCTCTGGCTGACTTTACTGACTGTCTCTGTAGATGGGGGAAGCTGAGGCAGAAAGCAAATGCTGCCTGCCTATGGCCACAGAGGAGCTGCGGGTCAGAGCACTGCCCACAGTTCTCCCCTTGTGCTTCTTATTACACATCACTCAGGTCATTTCTGCCTTTATCATCAGATCTGGCAGTGCTGCAGAGCTGCCTGCTTGCTAAATCTCATTGTATCAACACTTAAAACAAGTGATTAGAGAAAGATTGTTGTCATAGATGTAGTGTGGTTAGAGACTGTGGCCAGAAAATCAGTGAAGTATGGAAATTATTTATATAATTTACATGCACGCTTGCACTCTCTGTTTAATTTGTGTTCTGTTCTAAAAGCCCTAGGAATACTATAGAGAGTCCAGGTTTCCTTGCCTGGATGTTTACTCTATTCAGCTCCTGGTTGCATAGGTATTGTATATCCTTGGCAATGGAAAATGCAGCTGAAACCTCTTTCTCAGTTGAATAAAATGGTATGACAAATACCGGTGGCCTGATAAAGTCTTTGAATAAAGCTGTAGCCAATTTCTATTTAAAACACTCGGAGGAGTCATTATTTTACTCACAGGCCACTTTTAAAGTTGGGCACATGCTGTGTCGTGCTCTTTTATGATGTATAAAGGAATCTTTGCACTTCTATGGCTTTTCCTGTAGCCTTTTCTGCCTTGATTACTTCCATGCGTAGAGGGTATTTTGCGGTCATCTATGCAGCAGTCTGAGAGGGCAGCCAGTCCAGGAATGCATCTTCGTGACACCTCCGTTACCAGCGCCAATGCTTGTTCTGGTGATTTCTGGCAAATTATTGGATGTGGATCAAAATTAACTTGCAAAGACCCAAGAAATATAATTTTTGGCTCTGGTCTGTCTCATCAAGTGACTGTGTGAGCATTGGAGCCAATGCAAAGGAAGGAGATGACTTTGAGAGCAAAAGGCAGCATTTTAGAGGCAGCCCGATTAGGTTGGCTTAAATTCATGTGACCCCATCAAAGTGATCGGATGGGGGTCAGGAAATAGGAAAAAGTCAGGAATACGAAAACTCAACAGTCGAGAGGGACGTCAGCCTGCATTTTAAACAGATAAACTCTCTGCAACATACAGTTTTAATAATGAAGGTAGAGCTGAACATCGATGCTACCCACAAAGAAGTGCAGCGACATTTAAAACTATGACAAGTTTCAACAATCCCGATACTTCGGATAATAAATAAAAAAACGCCTAAAACCCAGAGATTATTGCGAAGCCAGAAAAGATTTTTCTAGCTGCCTTTTTCATTGTAGAAAGTGCAAAATGTCCGATGCCCATCCATAACTAATTCCTTATCAGCTCACTTTGCATAAGAGAGCAGTAACTGGTACAGATTTTGGTCACTTGTCTCATATTAGGTACTGTTGGTCAGATCAGAGTGCTGCGGCTGCTAAAATGGGGAGAGCATAACATTTTAGTGATCCTAAATTCTTGGTGGGGACCACCTCGATGGAAAGGGCACATAACTGGTTTTGTGGCTGAAAGTCGTGCACAACTTCCCATGGTATTGCAGCCCCTCGGGATATTCCCCAGTTCCATTTCCATAAATCTCTGCCATTGCTTGTAGATGTGATCAGGACTCCACTGTTAGAAAGACTGCCCTTTTCAGAATGTGAAATTTTATCACCTAGTTCAGTTTTATCTTAGGCAGCACAGAAGTGGAGGTAAAGGCTGTAATTCGCTAATTCTGATCAAAACTGAAACACTGAATTGATAGCATTGTTTGTTTGTTTGTTTGTTTTTTAATTTTACTCACTTCTGCAGATCTGAGCACTCTTACCACTTACTAATGTGTGAGAACGGTGGTCCTCAGGAATTAGCATCTGAATGAGCATGTGCAAATGAGCTGCTGTGGTCTGTGATAGTAATGGTTCTTGAAGGAGTTCTGCCTTTTGACTTGAAAGTGAATATACTAATACCTGAGCAGGTGCTGGGAAATAAATTACAGTATTTGGTTTGTCCATGTGACATTTTTTTTGTGCCACAGTTGTTCTTGAACATCATTATATTGAGAGGATATAATTGGATTAATATATTACAGGGGAACAGCAATTATAATAGTACTTCAATCTTTCATGTTTTTATGCAGTCACTTTGTTTTTTTATTGCTGTTCATTGAGCGGTAAAAAGAGCTGGAAGTCTTGCAAGGAATGCAAAGAAATAAAACCTGGCACAGTGAAAGACTTTCGGTACAACATGAATGCTGATCCTTTAAAATCACAAATCATCTTTCTATTAATTCACTGTAGAATAAGGTCTCCTCAAAATAAGACTCAGCAGTGCTGTGGAGTTGGTATTTAAAGTATGTCCATCTGCATCTAAACGAGTAGCTCCAAGACAATCAGATTATGCAGTAGTTACTTTGGTGAGAATATCGCCTAAGTGGAATGGAAACTTCATTTTGAGTCTAATATTAGACCCTGCTTTGGAAAATTCCTTTTAAATGATCACAAGCTGGGAATAGCAAAAGAATTTAACTTTCGACAGACAGCATTCACCAAGAATTTGTTTTTAACTGCTTGTGTTGGGTCCCTGGGAAAGCAGATGTGAAAAACTTACCAAAGTGAATTGACTTGACCTGATGCAATGTTTATATCAGTAGTTGATAAGTTTTCCTCCCTCGTCTAATTTGTTCAGGATATTTTCATTCTTTAAGCATGAGTAAGTCTGGGTTGGAATAGTTTGAATGCTTCTTAGTCTAATAATCTGAATCTTAAAACATGCAGACATTATTGCCTATAAAGGGGTCTAAGGAAAGTTGAACTATTTTTGTTATCTTCCACGGATGGGGATCAGTATTGTTTTTGAGACCAGCAAAGAAGAATGTGAGATGATGTTGCTTCCCTCCCGATAGTTCAGAAAGCATATTGATATCTGCTGTATTTATACCTCAAAATGCCACTTGTATTTGGTGAACCCTTTGAAAGTGTGTTACTTTTTATTCAGTTTTACAAAGGACCAGCTTTCAATGGCAACTAGGGAAACTGGCAAGCAAGGATATCAAACCAGATTCAAAGGGTCATGATATTATTGTTATTATTATTCCTGTGGCCAAAAGGACTTTAGGGATTACAGAATATACTATGAATGATGCACAGCTCAGGGATCTTTAGAGCCACTAGTATATCTCATCCTAGCTTTTCTCTTTGTTGATCAGATACTGTCACTTTGAGTATTTTACTTAAATAATTCCTGAATAAGCCCCCCGCCCCCCAGTATGGAGCACGTCTAAATAGATTATTTTTGAGGGAGGGAGAAGAAAAAGAGAAACTCATGGATTGGGCTGACCTCTTCTCCCCAGCTCTAACCTGTCCACATGCTTCTGTGGTTTGGCCATCGTTGCTGTTGTTTCCAAGCTTGAGGAGAACCTCCACCAGAGCTCACTGCAAAGGAGGGCTCCATCCTGGCCTTGCTCTGCCAATGCATGAGACAAGAAGTGGAACAGCTGTCAGCAAGATAATACAATAAATTCAATGCCAGAGTGACAGGATCACTGTGAAAGACATTAGGAAGAGAGCACTGATCTCTTTAGCCATTCTTCTCTAGTGCAGTAGGTGGATTTATGTGATGCATTCTCAGACAGAAAATAGATTATGATTTGAAGCATCTGTTAAGCTTTGCCTCTTTTTTCATGAAGCCTGATACCAATGTTTTTGTCTTTTTATTTATACCTGTGTGGCTATAATTTCTGATCTTTCAGGAATTTCTAAAATGTCTAAATTGCTGATCTGTCTTCTTGCAGGCAAGTCTCACCTGGCTATAGTACAAAGAGTAAACAATGAAGGAGAAGGGGATCCTTTTTATGAAGTCCTGGGAATTGTCACTTTAGAAGATGTGATTGAAGAGATCATCAAGTCTGAAATTCTGGATGAAACAGATCTATACAGTGAGTAATATTTGCACTTTGCTTATGGACAAGAGGGAAGACTCCATCCAGCAGCAGTTGTGTTTAATAGCTGTGTTTTGAGAGATGTTGTTGATTTAAAATCTCAGCAGTCAAATGACCTGCAGATCGCTCAGATGGTCAAAGTAATTTTTGTTTTTGCAGCATGGGCACCTCACCCCATTATGCTGTATTAATTCAGAAACAGGTGAGGTTTCTTTATCTGACCCTTTCATCAAGAAGGTTTACATCTGCAATGATCTAGTCTCTGCTGCTAGCTGTTCTCCACCACAGTGGCCTTGTTAAACCTTTTTGTTACAGTGCTCACGACTTCCCACATTTTCCCCTAAACCTCTCTCTACCTCAAGGGCCTGTAGTCCACATACTACCATACTTTAGCAAGAAGGCAGGCAAATACCATGCCTTAAGGAAGGGGAATGGAGTTTCTTTAGAGTCTCTGTCACTCATTCAGAAAACCTGAGAATGGAAAATCTTCTTTCAGGGCTGAAAACCAGCATGTCCTAAACGACTCCTTTTTATCACTCAGTACAGCTTCCTTCCTTCCTTCCTTCCTGTTAACATGTGTTGAGGGAGATGATGCTGCAGGTCAAGCATTACCTGGGACTTGAGAAATCTGGGCCCTTTTCTTTCCCAGTTTAGAGTTTGTCTGGTCTTTGGCCAGTTGCCTAAAGTTTCTTTGCTTCTCTTCCCATCTGCACAATCTGGCCTGTGCATATGGGACTTCCTTTCTGTCATTCTTCATCTGTCTTATCTGTGCTTTGATCACTTACTGGCAGATGCTATTTTTTACTATGTGTTCGCATGTAGCATGAGGGTGTCTCTAGATTCTATTGTAATAGAAATAATCATTGTAAATACCTTTAACACTGTTCAGCTGTTCTTTGCTTTCTTTTTCTTTCCTCATGAAAGGGATCTGAATGTTTCTACAGCATATTTTTCAGGCCAATGCAAGCATCTTCCATCCTCCCTCCAAGCCAAATGCCAAATGAGCACTTTACACTGTGGGATAGACATACTTCTACTTTTCCTAATTCATTGTTACTGCCTGAACTACTTTCTGTAGCTGGTCAGTATTTTCTCAGTATTTATGTGCCCAAAGGTTCATGTAAATCACAGTTGTGTTTTACGATATGCTAAACAGTCTAATTACTATGCAAACCACAAAGTCCAGTTAGTATTGATTCCTTTTCGTACCTTCACAAATGAATTGTTGGGCTAATCAGTTACAACATAATGCTTTTACAGGGTGAATTCAGACTTTCTTTTATACTCCCAAAAGATCCTATCTTTGTCTCATCACCTTTGAGATATTTTCGTGTTTCTACAAGTGAAAAGACATTGCATATGCTTTTCAATGTTTTTTTTCCCCCTGTTTGTTAAGAGAAACCACATAGATCATGCTGTGCTGTTCTTCAGGACAAAAAAAGCTTTGGCCATTAATAGCATGTTAGAGGGCAAGGAAATGAGAATTTAATTTTACTATCTGAACACTTCCTAGATTAACAAAATAGAGCTGGTGAACATGAGTTCATTTGAAACTCTCCTTCCTGGGAAGGTTTTGCTATTGAAAATTCCTGGTTCGGAACAGGAGGGAAGCTTCACTTCCTAGGCTTCCTGGAGGATGCAGGAAATTTCGGGGGGTGACTTGTACTATGTACCATGAAGGTGAACTTCTGGTTTCTTTATGAAGCACTGGAGTTCATTCCTCTGTTTAGATTGAAGGAAACTGTAGCAGTAAGGGAGAGAGCAGAAATCCAGAGGATCACAGAAAATGTGACAGGTTTTGGGTTTGGGCAGATTGATGTGCCATAACCACTTCCAATTGGTGTAGTGATGGGGGAAGATGCTTTGGGTTTACTGAAGATACCTTATTGTCCATGATAGGTTACAGCAGTTCATTTTTGATGTTGTGTGTTAGTGCTAGTAAACCCATTTAGCACTAGAGTTTTCTGATGCTGTTTGTTGTAAGACCAATCTGGCTTGCTCAGCTCAGACCAAGGCAACTTGAAACCTTTGGACTGATTTGCTCTATGCTAGGTGTTTACTTAAAAGTAGACCTTAGGAAAAATTTTGACAGCTTTGTTACGCCTTTATTCAGAAGCTTTAAAAATGTTTTGGTTTGCTTTGATGGTAACTTGAAATTTGATGAAATGGCTGACCTTGGTGTTGGATCTGCGCCTTTCTTATGTTTCCATGAAAATGCATTTGAACTGTGTCAGGGTAGAAGCAATTGTGTGTTTGCAGTTTTTGCTGAAAGCTGCTCTCACTGCTGAAGCTCTGCAGCTGAATTTTTTGAGGGTTGTGTGCCCAATAAATATGTGGTATTTCTTCAGATTGGTCTAGTCTGCTATGTCATATGGCTGGCAGACATGTTGGGAGCAAGGAGAAGAAGATGGGAGCAAGAAAAATAGTTAAATACGTCTGACCTATTAACATCCAGATAGTCTGTGTACTTCTGAGCGTGAGACTTTGTACTGGGGATGCTGATGGGGATGAGAGAAGAGATTTCTGTCATGACACAGGTCGGCTCTTACTATGTCTCAGCTGGTGTCACAATGAAGAGCTATCAGTGTGTTTGGCTCGTAGTATTGGAAAGTTGGAGCATTTTTTCATGGTTGACGCGCTACAGAAATCTGTCCTGCACTGCCATGGCCCTAGCCGTGCTGGGAGAGCATTTCTCAACCTTTTCAGAAGCCCAAGAGAGAAGGCTGTATGTTCTGCATTGGCCTCAGAACTCTGAGTCCCCTTGGGGAACGTGGGGTTCACTGTTCTGATCTGGTCTGACTGGTGCCCTGTCTTATTTAGATCTGTCTAATTGAAGATGAGTTTAATCATCCCCTTAGTTCAACTGCAATGCTGCTGTTCTTCACACATACAGATTCAGAGAGGGTTTGTCTCACGTAAAATCTAAAAAATTTTTCTACAAATGAAATACCTTAACACACCCTTGTGCACATATTCTGCATGTTGTGGATAAATAGTCTGGTTGTAAGCATCAGCTTACATGCATTTTTACGTCCTCTCCCACGTGCTGTTCGGCAAATATGACTCCTGGCAAGCCCATGCTGCAGGGGCGTTCAGTGCCAGGCCATGGGGCACATTTGTTACAGAGCTGCTGCAGCTGCAGTAGCTTTCACCTAATGATTTTTTTTTTAGCCTTGGCAAGTCACTTCCCTGAGGGGAAGACCACATCTTACCCGAACATTCCTATTTTTAAACAGCTGTCAAAACAGGTATGTTAAATATATGTCCTAGTAAACTCTGTATCACTTCTCCCATTTAAACCATAGAGCTACGGGAATAAAAATTGTTTGCCCCAGTAAGTATTTCCACTGTCACCCAGTGGAAGTGAGGCAACAATCGGCAAAAATGCCGATTTGTCTGGCAAGACCTGCAGATATTGGCATAGTGTACACCAGTGTCCTATGCCAGGAGAGCAGAGCTTTGTGTAGCTGGAATCTAATCTTTAGATATACCAAAGTGGTTGCCAATGATACTTTTACCATGTTGGCCATTAGGACCTTCTGCTGTCTAGCACCGGTAGGCTGCAGGAGCTGCATCCTTACGGAAAGCTATTTGAGGCTGTTGAAAAGCTTCAGGTTTAGTCCAGCTGACTTTCTGTCAGTCACCAAAACATGTGATACACAGGGCAACCTGGTTTTCCCCAGCTAGGGACCAAAAGAACTGGCAAAACTAACTTAGTTCCTAAACCTTGCTTTTAAAATGAAACAAACTCACAGGCTTAAAAAGACCCGTGCAGTGTGTGGGGCATAGACTGTCAGCCTGCGTGTGTGCATCACTGGGGCGATGAGGGAGAGGGGGACATGGGGTGTGTGCTGAGTGAGACTCTGGCATCCACCTCTGGCTGCCTTGGGCTGAACATGCTGGTACTGTGTGTGGGCACGGGGTCAGTGAGTCTAGTCCTCTGGGAGCTGTACTTTCTTTTCCTGGAGTATCTAATAGATGCACATCTCAAGCAGTTGCTTGTCTCTGTCCTTGTATGGTTCTTGTGTGCCAGGCAGAACCACACTTCCATTTGATAAAATATTTTTGTTCTCATTCTGTTGTCTGGAGCTCACTGCAGATGTCTACTGTGTCCTAAGGACAAAAAGGAACACAGGAGGAGAACAAGAACCTTCCCAGAACATTTGTCTGGGTGCATTTGCAGTGCCTGTCAGCCTGCTGCCTGCCTGCCCACCCAACTGAATAGGTTATCTGAGGTTTGAACTCCCTGTTCTGTAGCTCTCTGCAGTCCAAGCTAGCTCCTGCAAGGAAATTCATGCCTAATTTGTGGTGTTCTTCATCAGGCCTGGAAGTTCAGGAATATTCAAGAAATCACAACCTTACTTGTATTTGGATCCCTCTTCTTCTTGAATTCAAGGGAGACCTCAGCTCAGGAGCTCACAGTCAGCCTTGCTGCCTCCCTTTTGGAGGAGAAGTCTAAATGTTCCCAGAACCTACTGAAGATAGTTGCAATATTTGTTGATATCTTGCCAAAAGTTCTCCTGAGGGTATCCCAAATGCATCACATTGTTCATGTTGCAGAACCAAACAGCATCACAGCACTCTGTAAGCAGAGATAGTTTCAGCATGCCAAGGTAATTTCAGTGCCCAGGTCTCCATCTTACCTACTGTAAAAAGGACAGACAGGAAATACCTCATCCAGATTCAGTTACTTCTGAATCAATCACCATCCAATCCTTGGTTCCTATATCTCTCAAGAAGCTCAAAAGTTGTTTGGATAGCAAAGAACAATTAAGACCATCCCTTACAAAAATAAGCCAAGATAATGGCTTTAAGCCATACGGCTCCGCTCTCTGTAACACTTTTTCTTGGGGGGAAGGTTTCTGGACAAGGTGCCAAGGAAACAGTAGGAGGAGTTGAAATCACCCATCATTTGATTAAGAGCCTGGGTCTTTTACCTTTATGACTGATGCAGAGAGAAAGATTTAAGGCATCCTCCCAGGGTGTGATGCTGGCCTTGTTTTCAGGTATCAGAAGTGTGGTGTGAAGCCTGTGGTGGTACATTCACAGGAGAAATACAGAGATGCTTTAGTGCCCTGCTGAAGAGACATTTCCCGGTCCTAGAGCCAAAACTTGTACTTGTGGTGATTTTTGCCTCCCTGAAGAGAGCAATGATGGAGCTCCTTGTGAGAAAGCATCTCAGCCACAGCATTGTAAAATATAGCATTTTCTGAGCTTTTCAGAAGAAGCCCAGTTTCTATTCTTCTTACCTTTTACAAGAGGTAGGACCTAGTGAGAAATTCTGGGGGACTTCTCTCCTATTCACTTTCTATTGCTTTGGTATCCATCTTTCCTTTAACTGCAAGTACAGATACGGTCTGTCTCAGACTATAATCCTAAAGCAGGGATTGTTTTTAGTCTGTAACTACTCCCTTGGGTGGTTTCTATTCCT
>NW_010533736.1:102498-122601 GCF_000687285.1 Phaethon lepturus
AAACTGCAGTCCCTGATGTAGTCCAGGTCCTAGGTAACGTACTACTAGGGTAAGAGGCTTCTGGTTTCAGAGAAGAAAAAGGGCATGGGTCGTCATCCCACTTCTCCATGTGCTTGGGAACAAGTATCTCAAATTTTCTGATTTGCACCGCTCACAGAATGAGCTTTAGATATCTCGAGTAGATATGTTACTATTGGTACAGTATTGCTCTTGAGTCTGTGATAGTCTTGTAGTGGAGGCTTGTCCATGGGAAGTTGAGGATCTAAATGTATTCTTATCTAAAAGGCTAGGTGATTTGGGAAAGCCTTTCTAGAAATCTGTTAATAGCCGGTATTGTGCATTTCCAAGTCCCAAACTCAACCACTCTGAGCCTTATGTAGTATATATGTGGACACCTATAGGATTCCAAATCTCAGTGGCTTCCTTGCTATGGTACATCACTTTAATTATCTTTGCATGCATAACCCAAAATCTGGCAACAGCTGCTTGGGCGTATGTGTGAGGTTTCACAGTGTTAGCTTCACCTACACCTCTTTGTATGCTCGCCTGACTTCTGTGCAGCGAATCGATGTAGCAGAACTGCCTGTGGTCCCTCAAAAGCCCAGTCATTTTAAACCAATGACTAGGGGACTGATAGACAAGTAGCTACAGTGTTTTCAGGATCTTTCCCCACTAAGGCCCTGGAACCTGAGCCATGCCTCAGGTTGGAGGGGCTCACAGTAACTGCCTCAAGAGTTGGGTTTCCCGCAATATGCGGTGGAGCTCAGAGCTGACAGCATTCTGCTGCTTACAGCCAATGCCCCTTTACACACTGTGTCAGCAGAGAAGAGCAGAGACCCTTTCTCCCTGGAACTGATGTACGTGGTACCCCAATGTGCCTGTAGCTCTCTGCTTACCTGGTTTCCTAGACATTTTGGCAGATTAGCTCAGTGGGTGGCTGATAATAGCTGGGTTGTTTACGCCTCTGCAACTCCGTATTTCATGTTGTCTTTCGCAAATGGGGATTCCCCGCCACAGAGGCTGTTTTAAGACACAGATGAACCAAGTGGCAGTAGTAGCTGAATACAGGATAGGAGTCCAGGATCACTAGCTGGCAAATTCCTATATCTGAACTCCAGAAGCTACTCTGTACTTCATTTTGGCTTCAGTGCCTGTAAAGCAGCCAGAGATTCCCATCTCCAGACTGCATACCTTGCCAGCCTTTGCTGAAGTTTGGACAGGACAAAAGAAACTGCATATGCTAGACATTGGGGGTTACTTGGACCAAAGGCATGTGGATTTTGCCAAAGATGTGAAGAATCAGTGAAGCCGTGGTGCAGCATAAGAAATAAGTCATTGTATATTTAGTCTATGTACTTGCTGGGAATTTTCTAAGGAATCTATATGAAAAAAAGTAGCTATCACAGATATTCTTGTAAAACAGCACCTTTTGATCATTAATAACGCTGAGCAGGACTCCTCCTCCCCACCTAGAAATGTGTATGCACCTTATGTGTAATAAGCAGAGCCACTCTGCAGTTAGATGTTTTCAAGCAGAAACTTTTCCCCCATTGAAGTGACAGAGACCGTGGGCGCCTGACTCTGCAGGACAGGGTCTCACGGATGGATGAGCCCGCACGCAGTGCAGCTCGCTGCTCGTTTCTGGCTTGTGCTGCGTGCCGATGAGCAGGGCTTTGCATGTACTGCAAAGGGGTCTGTCTGCACCCTGTGCTCTGGGTGACCATCCTGACCATCATGGCTGACTCCATCCAGCGCGGTTCGTGTTGGACCCCATTCTAACAGAAATCACTTCCTTCCTTTCTTTTCCCACCCTCCCTTCCCCAGCTGATAACAAGACGAAAAAGAAAGTAGCTCATCGGGACAGGAAGCAGGACTTCTCTGCCTTCAAGCAGACAGACAGCGAGATGAAGGTTAAAATATCACCGCAGCTCCTCCTGGCAATGCACCGGTTCCTGGCAACAGGCAAGTGCGGGTTAACTTTTTTTTTTACGATCGTGCCAGAGCCTCGGAGGCAGTTTGTCAGCAAAGGCTGGTGAGGTGGGTGGGACAGTGCAGGCGGGAAGGGAGGCTGGATTGTGGGGTGACAAATAATGCCACTGTTGTGTTTTTCTTTTTAAATTCTCTCCTCTCCTGTGTTCAGTGTCGGCATGAACCCTCTGAGACATTTACCAGGGGTGGACCAGTAACTTTAAATTGGTCTGAAAGGTAAGGATGAATGCCAAGTGCCGCACTGCATGTCTAGAGTCCGTCAGATTAACGACTAGCAAGTACACCCCATTAGGAAGAGCTCAGGGAACAAACCAAAGAGGACTCGATACCACTGGCCAGCTGACTTTAATTGCACTCTGGCGCCTTCTCCAGAAAGAGATGCTGGACTTTTTGCAGGAAGGTCTAAACCTGTTTCATGAGACTTTCTGACTCCAAGTGAAAAACTCTCCTGACACATTTAATGCAGACTGCACAGGCAGTTGAACTGTACTTTTAAAAATGGATTTCTGACTGGCTTTTGTGACCTCCGTTGATGACTTCAGGTTTCAGAGGACAGTTGTCTCCATCCCAGAACACCTTGATGTTTTAGCCCTTGGGTGGGCAGTCTGGCAGAGAGGCCAGGGCCTTGAATGGTTTTCTTGCAGCTGATACTGCCTTTCGTCGTAAAGTCGGTCCCTTCACCTCAGAGATGAGACCTGTTAACAGGAGAGCTTGTGGAAAACATACCTTCCTATTGCTCGTGCTGTCTCTCTTTGACATATAAAGACTTCTCACATGCAGGCCTTTCAGACGGGCATCTTTCACTGCTATGTTCAACATATATTCATGGGTTGAAAATTATAAAGTTGTTTTGTCTCAAGTTTGCCAGCTCCAGTTGGAAATTAGTACTTCCCCTGCTCTAAGTGCAGTAACTGCCTGCCTAGATGCTCCTAGTCTGCCTTCATGCTTTATTTTGCCTCAGTGACTTGAAAGAAACATATACGTGATCGGTTATCACATCTCAGCTGAGGGGCAGTAAATTCCTTAAAAGGCTTGGACTCCTACGGCTCATGTGCACGTGAGCATGTCCTTGGTGAAAGGAAGCAGTTCAACAGGAAGATGCGGATTTAACAGCAAGCAAGGCATTGTTCATGTAGTGGTACAAGACTTGATGGAGTTCCCTAAACACCTGCTCAACAGACATAGTCTTAAAGTGCTGCTTCTCTACTTGTTTTGTGGATGAAAGGATTGTGTAGCTTAAATCCAGGTCTGTCTGTGAAGCCACTGCTAAATAAGATGAAAGCTACAGTTTTGGTTTCTCTGTTCTAAATTGAGAATAGTATCTTTAGCAGATGAAAGGTCATTAACAGTCCTGTTGTGAAATGAGGTGTTAGGAAAGCTTATCGATTTGCATGTGTAAATCTCGACGTCCCTGGCTTAACTCTCCCACACAAGGATGAGCTTTTCCACTTCAAACAGCTCCTGTTGGGAACGCTGAAGAGCAAGTGGATAGGGGATGTGTTCTGCGTGTCAGGCATTAATCCCACGTGGTTTGAACTGACCTGCACTGTCTCTCACTTTGAGTAACTCTTCCCATATGAACCGTGGCAGCCCCAATTGTGTCTTTGATTTATGTAGAGCATCTATCTAGAGCAACTTTCTAGGCCCTAAACGGTGATTTTTTTTTTTTTAAAGTGCAATAAATGCAATAACTTTTAATAGCTTTTAAGGAAGGAAAAAACAAAATTCAAAGGTTCTCTGTGCCCCAGTTGTAAAGCTCTTCCATTTATACAACTCTCCAGTGGGCCTATACAACTATGACTCTGAACTCTCAAGAAGGCAAGACTGCCTTTTTCTTTTCGCTTTCAGATGAAGACATTGTGTTTGGTTGTTTTGAAGAGTACTTCTGTAATGAAAGTTACCCCTTACAAATCTAACAGTCTCAAAAGGCAGGAAGCCTGCAATTCCATAATGGATCTCTCTGCATCTGTGTGTGTCTTTTATAGGCAAATGCTTATTAACGAGTATTGCTAACTTCTTGCCAGGCATATGAATTGTAATGCCAAGTTGTATCTTGTGTTATAGAAGTAGAAGCATTTGGTCCATCCCAGATGTCAGAGAAGATCCTTCTCAGGCTGCTAAAACATCCCAATGTCATCCAGGAGCTGAAATACGACGAGAAGAACAAGAAAGCCCCAGAACACTACCTCTACCAGCGAAACAAGCCTGTCGACTACTTTGTTCTCATTTTACAGGTTAGACATATAATTATGTAGATACGTACAAAATCCTTAATTTCCTGACATATCCCTCTCTATGAAGTTTGTCTTCTTTCAAACGTGGGAATGGAGCTATGGCTCCTGGGAACTGCTCCTGCCTTCTTCATGACCTTGCCAACTTTAAAGAGCTCACTCAGCTGCTTTCAGCTTCAGTTAAGCCAGTTGTGAAGGGTAGACAGCAGTTGCCACCTCCAGTCATCTGTTGAAAGTTACTTATGGTTCAGGTATCACTGGGATAGGCGATGCAAAGGAATCCCTGCGTGCAGTTGGCATTACTTGGAAAATAAGGGTGCAAAAAATGGCATGTCATAGGAGTTCGGCCAGGATGCTTTCTCCAATGCTCTTTTTCTTTTTGCAAAAGGAAGCATAGGAAGTACGACAGTTTAGAGAAATGACATTTTTCTGTGCAGTTTTGAAGTCTGTACCTTTGGTGTTGTGAGGAGCCCAGGTTTCGGTGAGGGCATTGCGCCATCTACTGAACTGCTACCACCTCCTGCCACAGCCCCGGTGGTTCCTGGGCACTCTGCCATCCAAGCACTCGCCCTAGCCTGGCATCACTGCACTTGGGTGGTTTTTAGACTGGAGCCCTAGGTGGTGTGGAAGGACTGTTTTCTGCTCGTTCTGTGCAGGATTGCTTGCAGTGCTGGTATCTCCCAGGTTTTATTACTTGACAGGAACACTTGAATGGCTAGGTAAAGCTTTACACAGAAACTTAGCTTTCATCTAGCACCATTTGAGCCGGAACAGTCCTTTAAGAGAGATTTTGCAGGAAAGGTGCTTATGTTTCTATCCTGCATGACTGAAATCAGTTTGGTTGTAAAAACACAAGGATCATAGCTAAAGTTGTAACACAGGGCTTGAAATCTTCCTTAATATAGTATTTAAAAAAAAAAAAAAGAGAGAGAGAAAGAAGGGAGGGGTATTTAAACACTGTCAGTGATAAACAATTAAGAAAGCATGGGAGTATGATACTGTGGATTCAATGTAATTATCTTTTTAAAAAGGGTTGTTTTTTTCAAGGGTTTGGGGAGCCACTGGTAGCTCTTTAACTTCTCTTTCTTCTGTGCTGAATTATTGCAATCTGAAATATTTCTGAGGCAAGATAATGCTCCTGAATGAGGTAATGATGCAAAGATGTAAATGGAGGACATGGACGATACAAAAGAACAGTCAGTTCTTTTTGAGCTATTCTTCAATCAATAAATATTTAGCAAACACAATGTGCTAGCTCTATAATGCATTTGGAAAAGTGAGTCTTGCAGTAGGTACATGCTATAAAGATGGTAACAAGGTTGGTTCCGCAAGGGTCAAGAGGGGATAAATACTCTGCTTTTGTTACTTAAATGGGCTTGGACTTACTCTCGCATGTTGAGAGACCAAGAATACCTTCACAGTGAATGCATGCCAGAACACAATTAAATATATATTCTGTGTGTTAAATTTACCAATTTAATCTCTGTAGAGTTACTGTTTTAGCTGGAATGTTACCTGTTTGCAACAGCTTTTCTCTTAGCTAACGGGAAGTTCTGTAGCAGTTTGATTTGTTTTTGTCATTGTGTTTTTTCAAAATTCCTGTTAGAACATTAAACAGTGGAAAACCAGAAACCACATGTGCATGCATTTAAACAGGGCAGAACACATCTAATAGCATGCATGGGGAATTCTTAACGGCTTTTCAGCCGCTGTGACTATGCCAAGTATGCCTGGTCTTCATATGGCCACCACTGGGAAGCTTGGAGGTGCTGTGTGTGCTGATAGAGGAATGGTCTTAGAACTGAAACTCAACTCCTACTACTAATTACTAGTTTGTAGTTAGCTGCTAACTCCAGACTGTCTGTATGTGAAGATCAAAGCCTGGTTGTGTATGTGTTTTGGAGACCTGGTCTTGGCTGCTGAATAACCAGCAATAAATAGGTTGAGAGCTCTGCTCTGCTCTGCTCTCAGTCTTTGCCTGGGTGATGAAATCGTACCTTTTGGAAGACTTATAATGAACAAATAAGCTACTTATTCGTGTTGTGGAATGAAATTGGTTTTAAAAGGGATTGTATGAAGTTGTTGCTTGTGATAGCAGGAAAGTGGATTTGTGAGCTAGGCACTCTCTTCTTGCGTGGTAGATTTTGTGTTTTTTCTCATCTGGGACAGTTAGACAGACTGACTTGGTATCAGAGCTCACGAGGGTTGAGTTAATTTTCATGTTTTTCTGACCCAGTACAATACTGTAGAGTTAAAGGCATGATTGTTTATTTTAAATGGTGTTTAATGAAGTAAACACATAGAAGTAAAATCTACCTACTCATTTTGACCTGATTGTGTCCAGCTGATGTTCAATCTACTTAGTACACATGGGACGGGCAGTCTGTCTGCCCTTTCTGACTTAGCCAGAGGGAAAGCATTGCAGGTAATTACGTTGTTTGCCTGAAATCCCAACGTTTGTGTAGCTCAGCCTGAAAGCTGCATGAGATTTTTTTCTGTCTGCAGTGGTGTGCTGTAACTCTCAGTGCCACACCAGTAAGGATGGATGGACGGACATGAAAACCAGGCCCCACTAAGAAGCCAGTTAATTTTGGCTACTTGGATACCAAAGTAACTGGGATGTTTACAGCTATGTTTGATGTGGTGGGTTCTGTTCTAGCGTCCTTTGTAGGATGTGATGTTAAACATTTATTTCAGCCCACATGAGAAATGGGTGCACTTGCGTGGTACTGTGGTTTTATACAGCTTGGGAAGCACTGAGGGCCCTTCTAGACAAGACCCTGCGAAAGAGCAGGATCTTAAGTTAAGTGTGCTGGAATATGTAAAACTGCTAGAAACCACGAAAACCAATGTAGCCCAAAGACTGCTCCATCAGCAGTAAGGGTTTTGTTTCTGTGGGAATCTCATTGGTGAAGGCAGCCAGCCTCCTCGCCTCCCCATTTCCTTTTCCTATGTTTATGTTAGAGGGGACTCTTCATATGAACATGAGCTGTGGCCCAAAATGTCTTAAGTGTCTCAAGACCCTGGATCACTGTGCTACATATAAGCTTGTTGTGATACTGGCGGAGTACTTTTTCACTCTGCATTGAGGGAAAGTAGCCTGGGAGCAGTTGGAGCCGGGCAATAGTACCACCCCAAAGCACTGTGGTGATCCTACTCCTCTGCAGGGACTTACTCAGGGCACCGAAGACCAGGATAGCTCAGGGTGCAAGAACATGTTGTCATCCAGGGTCTATCCATGTTCAGGCAGCGTTACAGACTGCAGGGACCATGCCACTGCTTAGGAATGTCAGGCAAAACTAGCTTTCAGGCTCAAGTCTGTTCTTGTGCCTCGAGAGCTACGGTCCCTTTTAATTGCAGCTCTCTCTCCTTTTCCTTAACAGGGGAAAGTGGAAGTGGAGGCTGGGAAAGAGGGGATGAAGTTTGAAGCTGGTGCTTTTTCCTACTATGGGGTGATGGCCCTCACAGCATCGCCAGGTATGTCCTCTTACCTTCTGCTTCTGGAATGCACTCCTGCACAAGCCTGCCCGTCCTGTGAGTGCGGCGGGAGGAGGCTGCGCAGGGCATCCCCCCACCGTGTCCGTGGGGCTGATGTAAACGATACATCCTTGCCAGCGAAACTGCCTGCCTGGCACAGCATCCCTGGGAGGGACCCGGGCTGGCGGTGGCGCCGACTCCGACACCCAGCAGCTGGCAGCGCTTTGCCAGCTCCTGCAGGATGCGAGTGTTGGCCTTAGCGAGTGATGTGTTTGGTACTGGAGGACAGCTTTGTAGTTTTGCTCGAGATAGGGTAACAGGGACTCAATTAACAGGAATAATTAGTGGCAGAGGGACATCTAGTGGTGCAAAGGACAAACGCCCGGTTAGTTTGGGGATGGTTTGCTTAACCAGTCTTGTTTCTAAAGCCATCTTGAGGAAAAGGAGGGCAACGGTGCGAGAAAAGCGATTGCTCCTGTCAGCTTGTGTGGAAATGTAACCAGGAAATCAGCAACAGGGGAGAGCTGGTGCCGGCGGGCGAGGTGTGAGCCAATTCCCTGCGCACAAGCGGTAGCCACGCAAACTAGCACCTCACAGGCACAGTTTGAGGGATTGTCTTATAATCCACCAAGAGTAGGCTCCTGTGCTGTATTTCAGCATTTGGTGATGTATTTTGGTGCAAGCAGTGTCACCACCAAGATCTCAACCTCAGCTGAGAATCCACAGCCCTGTTGGGGAGAGCTGGGGTGCTGGTACTAGCGTTGGCCCTCTGCTGACCCAAAGCCACTTGCTCAGCTTCAGGGAGAAACATTTCTCACACTAAAATTGGGACCTCCTGTTGCAGCAGGGTTTATGCTCCACTTGAGAGGCAGCTTGTTTTAAGTGTATGCTCATGAGCACTCCCTTTACATATGTGTACCTATGTGTATGTACATTAGTGAACGGTGTTGGAATTAAAATTATTTTGTAAGTTATGAGTATAGCCTAGTTAAACTCCACAGACAACAGCAGTTCTCTTGGACATGTGAGCTCACTTTTACAGGCAGGACTAATTCTTCCTTAATTATTTGCATTTTAATTTGATCAGTCTAGCTCATACCTTTTGAGGCTTGACAGTTTTGAAAGTGTACAGAGCACCAGGTGGATTTTGTCTGAGCAATAGCAGCAGTGTTCACGACGAATCGTGAGACACGTGTGTACAACTGCATCATACCCTCAGCTTCACAGCTCAGCTTATGCAATATGGGCCAGGCACAGAGCTGCAGTAGGCATTGTCATGTCTCCTACCAGACCTGCACTTAAAAATCACTTGTAGCATCTCTTTTGCCAGCATTGTTCAGTTTTAATGTTTCCATGTGGGGTTTTTTTGTGTTGCTAACCCTCCCCATAACCATGCCAGTTGCCCCAAGTCCTGTGAGGTCAAATGATCTCCTCTTCACGAGCCTTGAAATCCATCCTGGATTTTGGCATGTTGAAGTTAAGGATATGCACTATTTTGAATTAATCTTGGACAGACCTGTGTTTGTTTACCTTTGACTGGTTGGCTTTTACCAGTAGCAAATCCCTCATTTTGCTGGCTTTCCCTTCAGGTTTTAGAGAATTTGTTTTATGATGTCTTGCAGCATCCTGAGATTTCTGTTAGGATGAGGTCATAAAAATAAATTCCGGTTGCTCTGTGTAGACAGGAAAGCTCAGTGAAAGTGTAAGTCATTGCAGAACAAGAGAAAACTCTTGCTCTTCTGTGTGTCCTAATTAGACTTCATGTGCCTTCATTCCACCTGGAATGTGAAGTCAGTAAAAGGGGAGTAAAGCATTAAAAAAAACCAACCACCAAAACAAAACAAAAACCTACCTCCTCCCAAAAAACTCCAACAAAAGTGTGAAGCATTTTTCTTTAACTACAGCTGGGGAGGGATTTGCAGTAACGAGCAGTATGGTACCCATCCTGACAGGGATGCACTTAGAGAATCACAACCTCACTTAACATTTTACTGGAAACGTGAAGAACTATGAAGTGTCCTTTGGTTTTATTTCTACTTTTGTCCGACTCCCATAAGGAATAGCACCCGTGAAAGCTTTCTGGCCTATTTTAACTCTTTGCCTTCCAGGCTGGAGTGGGCACTGCTCCTTTTGAACTATTTTAAAACTTGAGCGTACCTTGATGGACTGTTCTGTGCTGGATAGCCTTTCAAATTAGCAAATAAAAATTGTTCACTGCACTGTAATTCCTTAAGCTTGCTTTTTGGTTTATTCCTAAAATTGTTTAATTGTCTTTTTTGGTTTTGCTTTTGTTTTAACCCTTTACTTTTTCACAGTTGATTTGCACTTTTGGTTTTAGTTCTTCAGTGTGTGAACTGGCTCCTTCCCCTGTCAAGTGTGGATAGCTGCCACCTTTCTGGTCCTGATCTCATCCTTTTTCTCTCCCTCTTCTAGTTCCCTTGTCCCTGTCTCGTACCTTTGTTGTCAGCAGAACAGAGTTGTTAGCAGCAGGTTCTCCAGGTAAATCCGCATGCTTCTATTTTCACCATTCTTGTGACTGCCCTGATGCCATAAAAAGCTGCAGTCTGTATTTATCTGACCCCTTTGCTCGTTAGGGAGAAGTCCAGCACAGAGTTATGCCTCGCAGGTAGGTATCCTGAACTTTCGTTTGTGGTAACTGGTAGCAGCATGACAGAGTCATCAAAATGGGAAGAACTAAAAACATGTTGAAGAAAATGTATTTTGGTAATGTGTGCTTGTTCTTCTTTCTCATATGTATGCTGGTGGAAAATTAGGAGGGGAGATTTTTTAAAAGAAGGTGTTCTCCCCCAAGCTGAGGTTTAACAATTTCTGAAGAAAATGCATTTGGCAGAGGAGAATGTCTGCTGCTAAACTGCCATAAAAGAAAAACTTCTTTAATGGAAGAACTCTTATATTCTTGTATGGGTAAATTCTATGGTTTGTATACAGTCTGGCCATTTCAATTCCTCAAAAGCCTTGAGCTTTCTGTCAGTGAGGTTAACGCAGTGCACCGGCACAGTGATTTACTGAGTGGACGGATTTGCAATGGAATGTGCAAGAAGGTTGTGGGACCTCCTGTGGGGTTTTCTGGTTCCCATTTTGCTTAAGACCTTTCCTTGTTGAATAACCAAGTTGACTGACACAGAAATCGCTTTGGAGAGCAGAAACCAAGGAGAGAACAAACTGGGCCAAAAAGAGCTCTGAGAGGTTGTTGAACAGGTTGGAAATTGGGAAGGGTCAAGAACTGAGCTTTGCAGACGCTGCATATGCAGAATAGTTGAGAAAAATGGAAACCCATCAAGAAAGTCTGTAGGAAGAACAGAATCCTAAAATAGTATGGGCCACAGTGAACATATTTCTTCCTTTTGAAGTTTTTTTTTCAGATGAAATGTCTTTCCCTGGACCTAAAAGCAAACAAGATAATGATATGCATATTTAAGTGAAACATCTCCTAAACATTAATACATATCACACGTTTCACAAACTTTCACCATCTGCTTCCTGTATTTTCCCCCTCTTCTTTTTTCACTTTTGAAAATGTGTTTCACCATCAGTCCTTAAATTAGTCTCATGCACATTCCAAACAAACTACAGGTTGTTGCCCTGCAGGGGATTTTTTTCCTGCCCTGTTAAAGTTTCCTGCTGCTAAACTTCAAAGAAGGGGGAGAAATTTAATCTTTCTTTAATTAAAGTACCTGATGGCTTTCTTTTAAGCTCGGCAGCTTTGATTATCTTTTTGAGCTTGGTTCTTTTGTTTTGCCAGGTCTTCTCTTCTTTTTTCCTTTTCCTTTCTACAAATAAGTGTACACTTTGCACATGCAAGTTGTTTCCAATATAAATGCCAAGCATATTTTCCTAGCTTTTTCCCCACTAAAAGAAATATTTTTTTTTAAATCAATAATGGAAAATAATAATGGGAAGAATCTCATTTAAAAGGAACTGATATGGTAAGTCTGGTCACTATGACAATGTGGTACCAATTTTGATGAAACTTGGACCTTCTGCTGAATTTTTCTAAAAAGGATCCTGTTGTTTAACCCCAAATTCATAATAGAGTTGTATTGATGTTTGTCTTGTGGTTTGTGCTCTTTATCCCCTGTATAGGAAGGTGAGGAGGATGGGAAAACCTGGGTAGAAAAGATCTGTCCAGATCTGGGCTGGCCTGCTTGGGGGCTGGCAGGGCACTGTTCTGCAAACATGGACCTGCCTGGTATTCTGTTGTCTCCCCTTTCTGTATCCTTCCTTCTTCATTAGCTTCTCTTCTCCCTCGCTGACTTGTATATGGTCCAGTAGTGATGTCCTTTCTCTCAGATTTTTAGTAATCATGTTTTTTGTTCTGTCCTTTTGTTTCAACTCTTCCTTTTTTTTATGGCTCTTTTTTTTTTTTAATATATGCTTTGTTAATTTGCTCTCTGTCCTTTGTTTTTTATTAGTAATATACCATAAGACCCCTGGTGAAAAGAAAGGGCAGATGCAAGTCACACTAGCGTAAATCTGTTCCACATGGAAGCCTTTATCCCATGCAGCAGTGATGCTGCTGTTCTCACACACAGCCGTATTTTGTGTATGCAGGTGGGAAAGACAGGACAAATTCATTCAGCCTTCACAGTTACTTGTTCTGCAGTGGGAATTGCAGCCTGCGGTGCCTTCCAAGATGGCAAGTCAGTTTGGAGGAAAACCTTGCAGGACTCCAATTGCTTCCCCCTAAGCCTGCACTTGGTGTTGCCGTAGGGACCTGCACTAATTCAATTTTGCCATAGAAATGGCAAAAAAATTGCCAAGTTTGCAGAACCTGTATTTTTTTGTTCCCTTTTCTAAAATTGAAGGAAAGACAACATCAGAAGGATTTTAACTGGGGAATAAAAAACAAGGCAAATCTGCCATACATCTAGAAGCATCTAAAATGTTAGGTTTAGGAAAAGCTGGATGCAGAGACATAGAACAGGCTGTGTCATTTGGGCAAGGAGACATCATATTTATAATGATCAAGTGGCAGAGGTAGGGTTGAATTTTACAGAGCTCTATTTTTTCTTTTTTTTTCTTTTTTAAAGAAATAAGTTTATGTATAGTAAAGTCTTCAAAAAAGAATTTGAAATGTTTGCCAGGACACTGTTGCCTATTTAATCAAAGAGGCTTTGTATCTTATATTATATGAAAATGATCATTCAGCTTAGAATGGGGGTCCCGTGGTGAGTAGCATAGTTTACATCAAGTTTCAGCTTAAGCTGGCTGAAAGAAATTTAACTGCACTAAGATCCAAAAATTCACACATAACAAAGACAGGTCTTTGATCTGTATGTACTGTGTGCACACCCAGGGAGAAGCACATCTGCAGGAGGGCTTGGGATCTCTCTTAGGATGCATTTCTGCCCTACTGTCTTCTGGGTCACTGTGTGAGCGAAAGCTAGCAATGCAAATGTCTGTGGCTTCCCGAAAACACGTTTAGTTGAGATAAACTGTGGCCAATCACACTTGCAGGGGACAACTGCAAGGTTTTCAAGTGAAACCCTGCAGTGCTTAAAGGCCAGTGATGGAAGATGATGTCTCTAGTTTACTCCTTTCCTAGACACCAATTTTTGTCTGTAGCATCAACTGTTTTCTTTGTTTTGCTGGCTGGCAGGTACCACATGGAGCTTGCTCTCCTTTGTTGAGTTTTTGTCCCTTCAAGCACTGGGAGGTACTAGAGGAAATGTTCAAGTAATTATCATTGACTGCACTCTGGTCCACTGAGGACTCTGTCACTCTTACGATTTTGAAAATGTCTGCTCTAACTCAGGGAACAAAGCATATGTAGGTACCTGGTGGCATAAAAGGGACTGGCTGTGGATGAAAGGTCTGTTATGGAGTTATGATTATAAATCATTAAGGAAAAAAAAAAAATCTGTTAAGCATGGTCTATCAAGAGCTCCTGTAAGGGACCCTTGGGAAGTTACCTTTCTTTGGTGGTTACCACTCATCAGCAGAAGCACTGCGACCAACTGTGCTCAGGGCATGTCCATTGCAGCATAAACAAAACCAGGTTTGTTTAAGGCATACTTGGTGATGTCAGCCACCAGCTCTGGACTGAAAAGGTACCCTTTTTCAGGGTAATTTTGTTGTTTAGCTGCATGTCTAGTTATGAGTGGATTAAGTATTTGCAGTTCTTTTGTGCTACCTCACGATTTATTATGTCCCTTTAAAACTGGTGACTTTAAGTGTTTTCTACTTCATTTAAGAAATCTCTCGCTCTTGCCTATTTCTCAGCCGAAAACAAGTCTCCACCTCGGCCTTGCGGCTTGAATCACTCGGACTCTCTAAACCGAAGTGATCGCATTGATGCAGTGACACCAACGTTAGGGAGCAGCAACAATCAGCTGAACGCGTCTTTCCTCCAAGTGTATGTTCCGGACTACTCAGTGAAAGCACTCACAGACATTCAGTTTGTCAAGGTAGGAAAAAAGCTGGAAAGGCCCCACTGGAAAGATGGGCTTGGCTGGTGGGATGGAGAGCCTGGGGAAGGGAGGTCCCTCTAGATTGCTCTGTGAGTAAATTAGGATTATGAAAGCAGCCATTTAAAAATCACTTGAAATTCCTTTTTCCCAGTATCTGCTGTCCATTGATTTGTCTTCACTGTTCCTCTCATTTAGGCTTGTAAGTAGCTTGGTCACCTAAGTTTCCGGATTTCAGGTCCCTCATGGAAAAAGTATAGAAAATAACCTCTCTCTGCTTTTAGTCATGAAAGACGTATCCTTGTGAAGCCTTTGGAGCCATCTGAAATGGAGACCCTTCATTATCAGACAGTGTCGTCCTTTAAAGGATGAGACATTTTCTCTTGGTTGCAGTTTCTATTCACTTTTGATTTTGGTTTCAGTTTGGGGTTCTTGATCTTACTTTCTGACTTGTCATCCTTCTTCTGCTTGGAGAAGTCTTGGACATTTCTCTTTATCTTAACTTCACGTGTTAGGCTCATGTCCCATACTACCAGTGAGTTGCTGCATGAATACAGCTCTGTCCCCCAGCATGGTGCGTCCCACGCTGAAACGTGTGCGAGTCCTGTGGGATAGGAAGTCTAGCTGAGCTGAGGAACAGCTAACGCTGGCAGCAATTCCCGCCCAGCTGGGAGTCCAGGCAAGCTGATGTCCCATGGCCAGAAGTTGACCTTGACGCTTTTCTTAAATTAGAGTGGATGTTCACAATTTCTTTGTATGCAGCTCAAATGATTTGTGAACTCACTTCTGTCAAAGTTAATTCAATATTAAGAATGAGGAATAGAGTAGAAACACTAGAATGCTAGATCGATTGTTCCATAGCCAAATTTTAAAAGGAGAGTACAGTCTGGCATTCAAAACTTGACAGATGCGAGTGTCCTGGTCAATGGTTCAAGCCTTCAAGGTTTAGATCAGTAAATATTTATCACTGGGTTAAGTGATTCTCACTACAGATTCAATGGCTAATATGCCGTACAGAGCAGCTGCTCATCTTATGCTGGTTTATGTGGAGTCCTTCCAACTCTCACTGTGTTCTGAGGCTAATGAATGCTAAACTGTCTGGTGTCTCTGCAATCAGACTTGCACGCCTCTTTTCACATCACTCTGCTTTACACATAGGACAGAGTACCCAACATTAGTATTTTCACTGTGCCATGTGGACATTTATTCAATTAATACCTTGTAAACCAGGGTTGTGACCTGCTCGTGCATGTTTGGATTTTGCTTTTGGAGTTGTGACGTGGTCCATCTGATTGTCTCTATTTCCAGTCCCTCTCTTGCATTGCTACTGAAACTTACGGTTTTCTAAAAGTCTTGTTTCACCTCTTCCACCTTCCTGCCTGCTGAGGTAACTCACTGTTGTTGGAACACATGGGGCTGCTGGTGCACATGCATCCTGCTGCCTGTCCTGGCTGAGAAGGCTGACCCAGAGGAGTTAACGGGACTGGTTGCTTGTGGCTCCAGGAGGAATTCTCCCCTCTACCACCATATGCAGATACATGGGGCTGTAGGCTTCCTTGCTGCTGGGGCATCAAGGGCAGTAACACTCTGTGCTCTAGGCCAGCTCCTGTCATGACTGTTCTGCTGAGTGCAGCCAGCTCTTGCAGAGAGCAGTGGAAGACTTCATGGGTTGTTAATTTGGACTCATCTCTATGGAGATCCACTCTTTTCTAGAATCAAATGTCCATATGTATCAGAATAAGGCTGTAGCTCTTGCTGCATTTGCTGGCCTAGACAAGAGCAGTAATGCGTGTACCCTCTGGCTCTGTAGGGACTCTTAGAGCCTCACCAGGAGCTCGCTGAAGTTGGGAGAAAGACTCCACTGAACTCTGGTTCTGGCCCTAAAAATGTGCATGGTTAGAAGGAGATGGAGATCTGCATAGGAATAAATCCTTGCCTTTGAACAGCATGGTGATCGCACAGCTCTGTGCTTCCACCCTGACTGGAAATGTCACCATGCGGTGGTATTGAGTTGGATGCTCTAGGCTTGCAAAGCGCAGGGATGTTTTATAGAAACAGGCAAACAGGGGTTGAAGTGTGATCATCTGGAAAGGGAGGGCACTTTATTTTCTCAGTGTCCCCTACGCGAGACACAAGAATGTGACTGGCTGTTTTTGTTCCTTCCTTCTGTTCTTGGAGCAGATCTCAAGACAGCAGTACCAAAATGCCCTGATGGCATCCCGGATGGACAAAACACCTCAATCTTCGGACAGTGAAAACACTAAAATCGAACTGACTCTTACGGAGCTGCATGATGGTTTGCCGGATGAGACAGCAAACCTGCTGAATGAACAGAACTGTGTGACTCACAACAAGCCCAACCACAGTATGCACAGTGAAGGAGCCATCTAGGAGCTGACTCCCCGCAACCCACCCATCCCATCTCCTCAGCAGGACCAGCCCTCGCTCCTTCCTGCCTCCTCCCTGAGTGTGAACACCGTTAGTTTGTGCTTGTGACACTGTGCTGCATCCAGTGTTCTGACACCAAAGACTTTTGCGTCCGTTCTGGGAGCAGAAGAGGAAGAAACAGGAAGAAAGGAGCAAAGAGCAAGAGAGACTAAAGCCCCAAGCATACTTTGGGAATGGTGAGCCACCCTTGAGAATGATGAAAATACTTCTTGCAAAGTAGAATCATGTTTATTTTTTATCTGTATTTTTGATCCTTGTTGGGTTTTCCCTCCTCAAACACATATGGAGAAGTTTAAAAGCTCCTCCAGTTATTTTTTCAAGAGAGATCATGTTTTTAAAAAGTATTTTGCAGCATTTTAAATTGTTTCTGTCCCTCCCAAATTTCAAATGGGCTCTGTCGTGGTTTTGTGAATTGGCTGCGATGTCCTTAGGCCTCTTTTCACCCCTCTCTGGTCCTTTTTGTTGCCCTGTTGAAGAAGTTAGTAACTGGTACTTGTATGTTATTTGTATCCTAAGAATGAGCAAGCTTCAAGGAACCTCTGGTTTCAGCTACCTGGAGGGCCAAGGGATGAGTAATTATTACATTATTCCAGTTAAGTTTCAGGGAAGGAGTGGTTACTTTGGTATTTAATGATCTCTCAAATTTCAGAAGGTTTCTTTGTAAAACAGGCAAAAGCGTTGTTACACTTCGAGTTTTGTAACCTCCAAAAGCTTTGTGTAGGTTGAAGATGATACTGGCGGGGAGAAAGAGTTAATTAGCAAACCTGCAGTCTTGTGAAATGAAAGCTGGGTGTAATGTTCTGTAGTGAAGTAACTGGGTGATTTGTCATTGATGTTCCTGACAATTGCACAGTGAAGTTATGTGCACACCCCACGATGACAAGCTTTTAAGCACTCGCATGCTGTAGGGTCTGCGCACCATTACCTGGGCCAGAGCAGATCTGCAGTCTTTGCTAAATGATGGAGAAGATCAGTCCCCGTCCCCCCTTCAATCTCCAGTATTAACACAAAAGATGCTGCTACAATTATGCCCAAAGTACATCCTCCAGGTGACAATAAACCTCTGCCAGTGCAAGGATGGGCTCTGCTGAGGAGTTGGGACCACCTTCTCCTCTACAAGAACTGACAAAACTTTCCGGACGCGAGTGTATTGCACTTCAGGGATTCGGAGAGGTTTGTTTCCAGGCTGTTCCCAGCCACATTCCTTCCTTTGAGTGGATTTAGTGCGTTTCCTTCTCTCTTGCCCCTTTTAACAGCCATTTTAGGGGTTACCATGGTAGCAGAGCAGAGCGTGTCCCACCCAGCTGGGCTAGTGCAGGGCACCCTGCGTTGGGCAGCAGAAACCAATTCCTCCACCCCAAAACCCTGAATGCAGACTGGGTGCAAGCAAGAGACACCCTGTGGCAGCTGTGCATCACACATTCCTCACTCCCACAGATGGAGTCTAAGTCCTCAAATGAAAAAAAGTCCCCAATCATCTCCCTTCCCAGTGCTGTCTCAAACAAAATGTGAACGTTGCCCTCGGTATCTGGAGTGATTAGTAAATCAGGCATTGCAGTTGCTCTGTTTTGAGACCCTTCCGTGGCCCCTGGCTATGTAGCATTTCCCTTCCTTTCTTTACACCTGGATAATCTCATCTGACCCTCAAAGAAGCCCCCAGCCCCAAATGCAACTGCCAGAGCTCTCTGTGCCTGCATGCCTGTCCAGTCTCTCCTGCCCACAGGCTGGGGAAGGCACTTGCCTCAAGTTCCCGCGGTCTGTCTTTGCGAATGGTGGCTGGAAAGGTGCAATATTTTGCTGCAGGATCTCCCCAGCAGGAAATTGGAGAGTGTGGGGTCAGAACTGATTGGGTTTGCGTGTGTCTCTCCTCCTCTCCCTCTTGGCTTCAGAAAGCAGCCCTAATTTTTGCTGTCCTCCCTGATGGGAAAGGTGCACTTCTTCCCTGGAGCCATCCATGAGGATGAAGTCTCCACAAGGGGGCATAGAAATTGCACAGTATCTAACTTGTGCAGCCAGTGAGGAGGAAACAGGGACCTCAAAACTTTACTCTCACATTTAGCTTTTTATTGACTTTTTTTTGAGTCCCATCTGAACGCGTTTCCTTAGTCTCCATCCTCGCTCTGATGCGTACCAGCCCACCACTGCCGAGAGCACACGGCTCAGCATCGGCACGGGCTGACCTAAGCCCTGCTCCTTCCCAGAGAGCTGCCAATATTGCACCTTTCTTGCAAAGCAAAATGTTGAGATGTTACAGCGTTTGTCCTCAGCGAGGGACCGGCCTCGCCAGTTTTTATCTAGCGTTGCTGAATGTAAAAATTTGTCAGAAGTGTTTGACACAGTGGTGAACTTGAGATGCAGTATCGTTTTGTCAAACCTGCCGAAGGAGGGAAGGCTCAAGTCAAGGCAGCTCTCTCTCTGGGATGAGGTTGCTCACTGGATCTGACTTCTGCTTCTTATGGCAGGTTATAGATTTGTTTCAGTGTCCGTTTCCCTTTTTTTTTTTTAAAAAAAAAAAAGCCCTCCCCCCCAAAAAGCACGCCAATTTTTCCAACCAAAGCCATGTGATCCCAAAGCAAATACCTCCTGCTTTTGCCCATGCTGCACTGTTCCAAAATTTGCAGGCAATTTTTTGCATGACTGTTTTTCATCATTTGTAGAGATCCAATAATGGAAAGTGAAATAATTTCCATAAAAATAGTTGATTATAGTTGTGTTTCATACGGAAAATATGTACCTGACCCAGAGGGGTTAGGAGCTGCTGCTACTAATTAGCTTGAAGAGCAAAGCATGGCCCTCTCCCCGGAAGGGAAAAAATCCAGTCTCCCTGTTCTCAGGGTATTTACAGTTTTACTGTTTAACAAATGCAAGGAGTTCCCAGCCCTCATGGTGGGAACCATCACAAGCAGAGGAGCCCGGCGCCCAGCTCAGGATCACTTCTGGGCCTCCGGCGTTTGTCAGTGACAGGGCTTGGCTCTCCTGACTGCGATGGAGATGCCGTGGCGCCGGAGTCTGTGCCCTTGCAGGGGGTGTCCTGCCAGAGCAGGTCTGCTTTCCCTGCCGCGCTGGCTGCCCGCTTGCGTTCAGGTGGGCTCAGATGCCACGTGCCGTGCTGCAGTGCCGTAAGGATGTGTGGCAGGGCTGCCGGTCATCGCCGCGGCGCAGGGCACCAGCTGGTGGCTTTGGGAATCGTTGGAATTGACCTCAGACCTCGGCAAGGCTTTGACTCGTAGAAAGGATACTGCATCTTCCTATGTCAGCTCCTACTGCCGCCTTTGTTCCCCTCGACCGTCTGCCTTGGGGTGCAGGCAGAGGGGTGGACGATGGCCTGCTGGCCGGGGGAGGCTGGGAGGGCATCTAGCCATGGTTTCTACTGTCAATACAATTTTGCACAAGAGTTCTTTGAAGTGAGGTTTTCAACACTAATATCTTAAATGCACAACTGTGAATTATAACCTTTACACTCCTTTTGGTTGAATTTCCTTTAAATGAAATGAACCTGAATCTGTTGTAACTATGAATTTTTTTTTTTT
>NW_010533736.1:122612-124704 GCF_000687285.1 Phaethon lepturus
CTAAATTTGTTTTAACTTTGAATTTTTTTTTTTTTTTTTTTTTTAATACTGTGTATTGCCAAATCTTTGTAAAGAGTGAAGGAATGTTCTTACTTTCCAATGAGAATCTTTCTCCAAATGAGACTGACTCTGGTGACGTGGAGATCATACGAAGCACGCTAGTTCTGAGTGGAGAGGGGCTCAAGGTGGGCTTAGCAAACCACCCTCGGCCTCTCTGTAGACCCCAAGCTCAGACCCTCCAGAGTTTACAAAGCGCTTCTTGTTTTATTCCCAGCTTGCCCACTCCCTGAAATCCCTGTGCAGCTGAAGGCTGCTGCCCTGGAGGAGCTGAGGACAGGGTATCCCGCAGAGGGACAGGGGATGCTGGCAGGGTGTCCTGGCTGGCCGGGGAGCAGGGGCATGGGCCCGGAGGCTGGCGTGGCAGGTCGAGGTGTTTCCCCCATCCAGTTGCTCCAGCAGAGCAAGCTCCGTGGGGCAGGTCCTTCCACTGCTCTCCACTTCTGCTCCAGACCTGTAGTCGTGCGTAGTTCCCTCTCGTGCTCTTTTTGCCCCCACCCATGCTCCTGCTTCGGTCTGAGCAGGGATGGGATGATGCCGAGACCTGTGTGGGGAGCTGGAGCTGGCTACTCAAGGCTTGCAGTTTCCTGGGCCCCACTGGAAGAGGGGTCAGCCACTCATTCACACTGTGCTTGCTGTTCTGTTCCTCCTCTCTTCTTCTGGACTTAATCCCCTTTTCCTCACTGCAGGGTTATTTTTTTTGTTTGTTTTTCCTTTTCTTTAAGTGCCTTTTTGTGCGGGTGGAGCTGGCAAGAGTAGGATTCACAGGATACGGCCCTTTGCACTCACCTCAGACCTGGAGAAAGCTCAGGGGGAGCAGGGCGAGTTGCCCGTGGTGGCCCATGGACATCACCCGTTGCTGCTTCTCAGCTTTCAGGGCCCAGCTCAGATGAGGAGGAGATTTTGGCGCTGGTGGTGTCAGGCTCTGGCTCAAAGAAAACCAAAGAGATAGCTTTGTGCGAGGGGCTGCTTGGGCAGTGGTGGTGCTTTCTGTGATCTCTGCAGAGCTCAGCCGAGGGGTGCGGGGGTGTGGCTGGCAAAGAGCAGCGCCGACTCCGCACGACCGTCCTGTGTAAGTATCCTACGTGATGGAGAACGCAGCCGCGTTCTCCGGGACCCCTTGGAACATGCATCTTGTGCTGAAATACACTATCTATAGAAATCATTCCCACATGAAAGATGTACCATATTTTATATGATATCTAATACACACGTCTGTGGTTTTAAAACTAGTACCTGTGTACCAGTTGTCAAGTTATCCAGTGTCTGGATTACCAGTAGAAAACTGGGGCTGGGGGGGTGGGGAAGGATACTGAAGAGTACCTCTTGTTGTGATGCTAACTTGAGGCTTCATCCCAAAGGTGTCCAACCAGCGTTGAGGGGTTCCTGTGTTCGTGCTGCGCGCTGCCATGCGCAAAGCGGAAAACCAGCATGTGCTGAAAGGCTCGGTGTGATGTGGATCCGGGCTGGCTGCCCGCCCCGCTGCCTGGCTCTAAATAGACCCAAAGAAGTACCTGGACCTTGGATACTGAGGGTTGGTTTGGCCCAACAGTGAAATGGCGAGCTTAACTAACATGATCAAAAGCCTCACATCTTTTCATGGCGCAGAGGAGAGAGCAGCCTTTGTCCTGACTTGACAGGCAGAGAGGACAAGCTCTACGCTACAAGCTGGGCTTGGGAAGCCACTCTCACCGTGCTGTGTCCATACTTGGTCTATCAGTTGCAGGTCTCTTGTTGGCGCGATCTCTGCGGTGATACTGGCCTCGGTCCCATGTGTCAGCAGCACAGGGGACTCGGAGACACCCACAACTTCCCGCAGAGCCCTCCCAGACAATCCTGCTTGGTGTCTTGCTCTTGTCCTCGTGCTTGGCCTCACGCTGGGTTGCGTTCCTCTGTGGTTAATTTCATGGCCATGTCCTTGAGGCCGTGTCCAGGCGAGGGGATGCTGTTGCTGCGGATCCAAGGTGGTACGGTTGAGCTTTTCAGTCTGGTTTGCATATTTGCTGTTGTGTTAGAAGCTGGCTGCTGGACCCGG
>NW_010533736.1:124735-126101 GCF_000687285.1 Phaethon lepturus
GGTGAAAGCCTGGGATGTCAGGTTATGCCAGTGCCCTTTCCTGAGCTGCAGGGATGGGAAGGGGGTGCTGGAAAGCTGCCTCCAGCCCATGGCATGGTACAGGTGCCGGAGGGAGGTGTTTCACAGATCGGTAGTGCTGAACTCGGTCAAAGCGACATCTTCTTCTTCTCATTATCCTGAGGTCAAGCTCTCTAGCAGTTCTGCACCTTGGAAATACGGTACTAAAAACTGCTGGTCTTCTGTCTCCAGCTGAAAAACGTCTTTCTGCTCTCTCCTGAGATTTCTCCTTCGGGCCCTGTTTTCCTCTGAGCAGGGCTGATCGCTGGGATCCTGCGGGGGACAGTGCTGCTCTCGGCCCTCCAGTGCAGATTTCTGGCTAATGAAGTGCTTGATGTTTTTAGTCCTCTCCTGAGCAAGAGAGTTTTGGCTGTTCTTGATAGAAGCTGCTTGTTGTAGAGCCAGGCTTGAGGTTTGCCAGCTGTTGCGAGCCAAACAAGTGCCTGAAACTTGCAAAGGCTTCAGGCAGCTCCAGTGCTCTTAGAGGTGGATTTGATGTCTCCATTGTCTTCTCCTCCTGGAAGCAGCACAGCGGTTGGTTGATAGCGGGATTTGCTGGGGAGGAAGGGCTTGCCCCAGCATTTAGAGCTTGGCAGAGCAGTTTAGCATCCCATTTCAGCTGTTTGGAGACTGCGAAGCTTTATAAAAGGAGGTGTTTTTTATCCTCTGGGCATCACTGTTGTACCTTCTCCAAGTTTCTCACTTGAATTTGGAAGGATGTGTCAGATGAGTCGCCTGGATCTTAGGCCTTTAGTCGGAAGTGCCAATATTGAATGCATACCTTCAGGGTTTGCCCAAAAATCAGTGTGGGAGCGTGGAGGGGACTCTGGTGAGCTGCTCTGTTTGCAGAAGTGACAGACTGGCCAGGCCCAGATCAGCTCTAGCGTCCTCCCTGCTTTAAAAGTCTCAGGTCGCAGGAGGCTGGGCTGGACTGGTTTGGCTGGCGGGTTTTTACCCAGGGTACGTGCTCTGTCCTTCTGCGTCGTGCTGGCTTGGATTCAGCGATGCGGCTTTCTGCGGCTGCTGCTCTCGCATCAGCCGTGGCCATTCCTCTGCTCTTCTCACTGTGGTTTGGTTGAGTGTTCAGGAAGACAAGAAAAGGAGGTGCAGTAGTCAGGAACGGGCGGTGCTGTGGCCGTCCTGCCTTCGTTCCTCATGCTAAGGATAGGAGATGCTGTTCAAGGGACTCTGCCTTCCCTGCAGACCACGTGAAATTTGGAGAGTGGAAACCCACCAGGACTCCAGCACCAGTGCTCCGGTCCCATTTGCTCCATGTTCTCCCAAGCACAAGGGTGGCTTACGAGCGGTT
>NW_010533736.1:126132-157377 GCF_000687285.1 Phaethon lepturus
GCTGAGGGACCTCAGGGCTCTTGGCGTGTGCTTTCTCCAGCACGTGCCGGCTGCTGAGCCAGCCTTGACACCTGAATCACAGGGCAGGCGCCCGGATGCCGAACACATTGACTATGAAAACCCAAATACTTGAGAAGCGTTCCTGGAAGCTGTGGGTGGCTGGTGTTCGGCAGCCAGAGGCCTCACACCAAACCTTTCTCCTGCAGTTGGGTCCTTCCTGGCTGCCCCGAGCCTCCTCCCGGCTGCTTGGCCACAGTCGCCCCTGCTTGGAAGCGTGGCGGCTCTCCCTCCGCAGTGCGTTTTCGTGGCTATCTGAACCTGCTCAGCCACTCCGGCCGGCTCTTCCCTGTGTCTTATTTGCCATCATACATGGTCTTTGCGAATTGTATCATATTGTACATGACTTCGGGTTTCCAGAGTTGTAGTATTCTGACTACAGTATTTCCATGTGTGTACATAAACCTGAATAAGCACAACTGCATTCCTGAATGAAGTGTATACGTTTCATATACTGATTGTCATACGAATGAGTTTTATAATTATTCCAATTTTGTTGTAGATTTCCAATCTTTCCTATTTATTTTGTACCAGATTTATTTGTATATTTTGTGATTTTTGTTTAAAAGCATTTTGTTTATTTCTATTCTTTTTAGATAAATGATGATTTTTTTTCTGTTGAACATTCCAGTTTATGCATTTTTCCCTCCTCCATGCTCCCTCCTCATTTCCAAGGGATGGATTTTGGCATGTGGGTGGTGGGGCTGATGTCGGTGATCGCGGACCCAGATCTCTGCTATTGGCACATCAGCGGTCTTTAAATCTCCACTTCAGCTGTCAAAAGCCACGGAGAGGCTGGATCCTGTTCCCCTTAGAGCCAGGTCTTGCTCTTTCCTTTGGTGGGTCTGGGCCCATAAGTCCTCGAGCCGGGGAGGGCTGTGCTGGTGGTTTTGCTGACCAGGAGCTGGGAAACTGGTGGCAATGGCAAGCAGCTGACTTCCTCTTTATCAAGTTCCCTCAGGGTGAGGGCCTTTTCTTCCACTAATAAAAAACCCTTATTTACAACCTGTTCTCCTTACATCGTTTGTCTGAAAGTGTAGATGCTGTCTGTCTGTCCGTCGTGCGTGTTCTTGCCAGGCAGTGCACGACTCTGCGTGTCACCAGCGAGGGACGTGGCTGGTGGCAACGGTGGCTCTGTTGGACGGGAGTCACTGGCGGAGCAAGTCTGTCCATCCCCCATGTTACGTGCTGCTGCCTGGTGTTGGGACATCAGCAGGAGCTGTGTGGAGCCTGCGGTGAGAGAGATGTATTTCTGAGCAGGAGAGCGAGCCTGTGCTCAGTCCCCTGCCCAGCATCGCTTCCAGCTCGCCCGTGGAGAAACGGCCGACCCTTTCCTGCCTGCCAGATACAGCCCTGCCGTGTGCCCACCTCATGCTTCTGCCATCTCTCAACCCCTGTCCTCCTCGCAGCCATTTCCCCCAGCTGGTCTCCCTGCGCTGGGCTTTCTTCCTTGCTCAGCTCTTGAGCTGCTAATCCCTGGGTTAGCTAATGGGGCAGTGCCTGCTCCAGCCTTGTGGGGGGGTTGTGCTGCACCCAGGGCAGCCTCTGTCCCTGTCCCTGCGCTGCAGGGGGGCCCCATCCCTTTGGACCTCGCTCCCCAACGTATCAGCAGGACGGGGAGAGTGGCAGGTCCTGTGAGAACTTCTGCTCCCCTGCGTGTGCCTGGCCCTGGCAGTGGGTGGATGACGGTGGAATGCTGTAAGCAGGATGTGAGTAGAACTACTGTGAAGGCTGGGAGAGTGAAGAGCAGCGGGTAGAAGGAGCAGGGCAGGAGAACTCGGGGCTCCTGGAAGGGAGGGTGCGAGAGGCTGGGTCCCTGTAGCGAGGCAGGATGGGTGTGGGTGGCCCAGGTCCAGGCAGGAGTAGCGCCTGAAGCGAAGGCAGCTGCCCCCAGAGCTCCGCATCCTCGAGGCTCCAGCAGCACCCAGGCTGCGCCCTGCCCTCCGTGCGTGGCCGGGCCTGGCGCCGCTGCAGCAGCGGGGATGGGACACCCAGCACTCACGTACCACCTGAGTCATGCTCAAGGTCACCTTTTGTACCTACAGGTTGTTAAGTCATGGTAGACCAGTCGTGCCCCACGCTGCTGCTGCTGCATCACTGTCTGGGTGCCTGACCAGCCGCACGCTCCTGCCACACGCTCTGCAGCCCAGTGGGCCCAGGGCTGTTCTGCTGGAGGTGAGCACCCTTCTGCAGGGCCAGGGTGGGCTGGTGGCTCTGCACCTACAAAATTGCCTTGTCAACATGCGCCGCAGGTGGCCGGGGCTTCAGGTGCCCAGGTTGCAATAGCTGCTGTTCAGGGGCTGGCACAGGGCTCTGCGTCCTCCGGCACGGTTAGACGTAGCCGGTTCATGCTTCAAGGGGGATCTCTCTCCACTGAGAGGCGATGGTGTAAAGGCAGAGCTGGGAGCATCTCTAGTTACTTTGACCTCTTCAGAAGTACTTGCAGGGCTGTGGCTAAGGGCAGAGGGAGCCTTGGGCTCTGGTCCCTCGTCGGGTTTGCGCAGTGCAGCTGCTGTGAGCCCCCTCCGTCTCTGTGGTGCAGTGAGGGTGGGTGTGTGATGTTGGAGAGAGAAATCAGAAATCAGGTCAGCGAGAGCTCAGAGCTCAGGGGGTGAGGCCTCTCCCTAGTGCTCGCCTTGCTCCTGCTGGGCCTTTGCTGCAGGAGAGACCGCTGCGGGTGGGCAACAGCGTGCCCGTCCCCGGGGGGAGCAGGCTGCGGGGAGGGCAGGAGCCCCGCAGCAGCTGTGGCTCACGCCAGCTTTTTCTGGGGGCTCTGTAGAGCCGGTTGGAGACACTGGTCTCCAGACACCAGGCAGCTGCCTGCCAGAGGTGTGGGCTAGAAAACCAGGCTGTGATCATGTCCCCTGTGCCAGCCGGGGCAAGAGGCTTCCTGCTCAGTGGTGTCTTACTGCAACACCAGCGCGGAGCCAGCGCAGGGTGGGCGGAGGGGCACAAGGCTGGTCAGCAAGCAGTGCCAGTGTGTCTGTCAGGCTCTGCCTGCCGCTTTCCCACCGTCAAGTGAGGGTCAAATACTTTCCATTGCTCCAGCCTTGAAGAGTCTTCTCCCCATCGCAGTCAGAAATAGCCCCGGGCTGGGAGTGAACTATTTGTGGCGACCGGTTAGGGAGGAGGAATGCACAGAGCTCCCCAGACCTCCCTCCCCAGCTGCTGAGCTAAAGCTTAAAAAATTCAAGTGACTATACTTGGAGAAATGAGGTTTAAACATAGCAAAGCCCAGCATGGCCTTCAGTGAAAGGGCTCGGGAACAGCTCCCTCAAACCCTTCCTGCAGCTGACCCTGCTGTGGGTACAGGTTAGCTTCTCTCCAGACCCCAAAATCAAAGAGGGGTCTGGAGACCACCCACAGTGCTGGGTTTGGGGCTTTTAGCAATCCCAGAAGTGTTGGCTGTTGATCATTGGCCACCACCTGCAGCCATTCCTTGTTGCTTTCCTATTTGGCACTTGGGGGCCCTGGGAACCAAATCTCCTTCTGCGGCAGCTCTGATGGCGGGGCCTCATGTGGTCTGGTTTTGTCGACAGGTTTGTTCATAGCAGAGGGCTGAGCACAGCACTGTGCTGTCCCCAGGGCTGTCCCTGCCTTGGCTGGGTGCAGAGCACACGCAGCCTTTGCCGAGGCCAGCCCGTGCCATCGCTGTGGCAGCACTGGCCTTCCACGGGGTATTTTTCGCTGTTTAACCACGTTGGCAGCTCCTGGTGAGCACAGGCTGTGCTGTGCCGCCAGTGCCACCCCGGGCACAGGTCAGGCATGGTGAGGAATGGCCCTCAGTAATGCCTGTGGGAAACAGCCCTGTAAAGGTGTGTTGGTGGAGGTAGCGGCAGTGGGGGTGGCCATTCCTGCCATGGAGAAGCCTCTCCTCTGAATCCAAGCCAAAACGTTTCTGTCTCCATGCTTCCAGCTGAAGCCTCTTAAAAGCCTCATGCCTGCCCATAGCTTCCTGCTCACCTGCTCCCCAGGGACCAGACAAGCCCTTAAAGCCAGATCCAGAGCCACTGCTCAGCGATGCTTCACACAACCAATTCCCAGAGGTGCCTTCCCTTTTCCTCAGCCTCCTGCCCCACTGGGACCCCCACAGACCAGTCCCAACTCTCCCTGCCGCCTGCAGCATAGCCCTCATCATCTCAGCGATACCCCACAGAGTGCCAGGCATTTCATAGAAACATCATCATTTATTGACTTGAACAACTGCCACTACAGCAGCAGCGTTTCCTGCTCAGATGTTGGTAGTTGTGGTTTTTCTTTTTTTATTTTCTCCTAAGGTACTTTAAAATGAAAAAGAAAAAGATTAAAGGAGTTTATGGTACTGAAACAACAGTCAAATTCATTACAAGAGGGCCCTTGTAATCCCTTCACAGCGAACGGCACAGGCTGGAGTAGGGGAGGCTGCATCCATGACAGGGAGGAAAACCACCGGGCCCTGCTGCCCAGCTGTATGCTGGCCCTGTGCCTTCCCCGGGCTGGCTTTCAGGCACAAGGATTGCTTGCCCATCCCTGTGGAGCAGCCCTGGTCCCCGCACAGCAGCCGTCACCCTCCTTGGCTGGGGACACAGCCTTGCCCACCACAACCTGCGATGAGGCTCCGCTTGCTCCGTGCCAGGCCACAGGGCAGCTGCCAGCCGGACTGGAGTTTCCCAGCACCCACCGTGGGGCTGGCCCTGTGTCATGTGCTGTTTCCTAGTTGAGGGCAGACACGTGTGGCCCGCAGCACCCTGGAATAATAGGCCCTTTCACTCCACATGGTGGCTGGTTTGTCTTTGGGATGCTTCACTTTCTTAAAGCTGAAAGGTCAGTAACAAGCAGTAGGAAAACAAACCGACTAACGTAATGCTAAAGCAGTAGCTTCAAGCTCCTGGGTTAATATTTACTGATGAAGCTAGAGGAGTTGAGAACACAGTGTGCGGCTCAGCTGTTTGAGAAATGTGTTGGAAATCATGCATCACGTGCTGATGATGAAAGAGAACTTTGAAACACGGGGAGAAGGATAACAAGCATCTATAAGCCAAAACGTGTACAGCTGCAGCTATGCAAGAACTGGAATCACACCACCATCCGTGACGGCCAGAAGAATCAAACCACTTACACAGAGAAACTCACACCAAGCAGAGGGTAAACTGAGTGCTGGAAGCCACAGCAACACCCTGGCTAACACGGGGAGGGGGGAGTTTGTAACCCAGAAGCAGAGGGTTAAGGGCAGCAACCCAACAGGCAGGAGGATTTGGATCATTTGTCTCCTGCAGGGCCCAGCACCTCCCTTCCTTCTCCACAGAGGATGTAACAAATGGCAAAAACCGTTCACAGGACACCGTTCAAATGAAAATCAAACGAAACACATCATGGGAAAGGGAGAAACATGCAGCATCCCTAAATGTAATGGGAGCAGCATGACAGCAGAAGGCGGGCAGTCCAATCTGAATGCACCACCCAGGCAGAATCCATCAGCTTTTTGAACCGTCTGCAAAACTGAAAGCAAGGGTCTCCTCCTAATTAGTGTTAATTTGTTAAAAGTTTTTGGACACTTTCAAAATGTGCCTTTGCAAGAATCACGCCCCCCCCCAACCCATCACCCCAAGGGCCCCAACAAAGGAATCTGCTCCTGATCACTGCTAGAGTCATGGTTTGTCTTCAGAAATGCTTTGCTTTTTCCTTCTTATTCCTCTTCCTCTTCCTCCTCTTCTTCCTCCTCTTCCTCTTCCTCATCGTCATCTTCATCATGGCAGTGTGTGATTTCCTGAGGTGCCTGCGGGAAGAGGTTGGGTGGTTTGATCTCACTGATGGAGCGGGTCAGTTGATGCCGCTTGTAGTCAGAATCTTTAAAATCCACTGAAGTGCGATTGCGCGTGGCCATCGGCGACTCCTTTTCATTGATGTCGACGTGCGTGTGCTCTACCGTGGACTCATGTGGCATCTACACATGTAAGAGAGAGAGAGGAGATGGCGAGGGGTGTCCCAGTCCCAGTGTGTCTCCCCAAGACAGATGGAGAGCAAACCCCAGAACGTGACCATTTGGCCCATGGTGCATCAAATGCCACCCAACCCTCCAAGGTACCGTTCCTGGTGCTTGCGGCTTGTGAAAGTGTTCACGAACACAAGCGCAGGCACCTTTGGGACCCCTGCCCATGCCCCCAGGGTCTGCAACTCACCAGGACATGGGCGGCTCTGAAGAGGTAACTGAAGGGGTAGTAGAGGAGATTGATGAAGGAGGCTGCATAGAGATCAGCGTAGCGCATCACCTGGCTGGCAAACAGGGTCTGCCGAGAGCCGCTGCGGAAGAGGCTCCCCATCATCCCGTAGCACATGTCCATGTCGTGGGTCACTTTCTACAAGCAAAGGGAAGGTTAGATCCTGGGCCGGGCAGGCAGCAGCGCAGAGCCATGGCAACACGGAAGTGGAGCACAGAGAGAGCTGGGGGCTACATGAGATCTGCAGGGATCTCCAGCAAGGCTTTCCGTGCTTGGATCCCGCAGCGTCAGAGCCCAGATGAGTCCCAGCTAACAGAAGGGAAGGCAGCAGTGGGCTCCGGGCCAGCACCTGCCCCAGGCTGGCACCCCAGGGCTGGCTGAACCAGAGGCTACAGCCCCTCCAAGCTCATGTGTGCCAGAGCCCCGTTCTGCCGCAGTGAGCACCGTCAGTCAGCACTGCTGTGCGCATGAGGAAGGAGACCCTATTCCAGACCAGGCTGCCTTTCAGGAGTGCCAGTGACACCAGTGAGCTGAGAAGCTCTTCCATTTCTGTCCACAAAGACAGAATGGCTTTGCCAAGCTTGCTGTGCCCACCCAAAGGCAGAGCAAAGCATTTCAGGGTTGAGCAGTGGGGTCAGGTTGTCAAGCCCTTTGGGATCCAAAAAGGATGAAAAGGGATTTTCATGATTGGTACCTTAATGCGTCTCTGGATGGAGCTGATGTCAGGGCGTTCATTGCTGCTACTGTCCAGATGCCTAGTTACAGGCGAGAAGGTAAATACATGGTGTGAAAAGCCTTTCAGAACCAGATGCTGTGGGATGGGGGCTCGGGGGAGGGAGGCTGGTCTGGAGGGGAAGGTTGGTCTAGTGAGCAGAGCCCAGGCCCGAGTCAAAGCTAACCCAATGCCAAGGGTTCATCAGAGCCGCTCGTTAGCTGTTGCTAGGCTGGGAGAGGCAGCAGGAAAGTTGTCAAGTGTTTGAACACTCACTTGTATAGCTCAGCCAAGAAAATGTCCAGACTCTGCAGCTCTTCAAAAAGGGCTGGAAAATCCAGAAAAGAAAAGGGAGAAAGGTAAGTTCAAACTGTTGAAATGAAAAGGGCTGAAAGCAAACCCACCATCCTGCCCGCTCCCCTTGCATGGCAGTGGAGAGGCACTGCATCAAGGAGCATGGCATCTCACAGCCACTGTGCAGGGAGAGTGTTCAATCATGCTCTGTGTGCCACCCACAGAGCTTTGGGCTCGGTTCCTGGTTGCCCCTTTTGTTTTTGAGGCTGAACCTTTGCAGCCCTCACCAAAACCTTCCAACCAGCCGTGGGGCAACCTGCATAACCCCCAGACCTATTCACACACCAAAGGGCAAACCTGGGAGAAAAGCAGTAGCGCTGGAGGATGGGAAACACACAGCACTTTGGCAGCTGAGCAGCAGAGGGAGCGGGAGGAAGGAGGAGGAAGCGGCTGGTGAGCAGGGACTCCCTGCAGATGGGAGAGCAGTGGCTCAGGCATTACAGGGAGAATAACCCAGGTGTCGTCAGATACTTTTTACCAGAGAAGCCACAGCTCCATACGGGCAGGACAGGAGTTACGGGGTCAGGGTTATGGATGAGGAACAACTCAACCCCACCCAGCCACAGCTTCTCCCCCAGCCAAGTCAACGCTTGGCTGATCACGTGCAAGCGGCCTGGGAAAGAGCACAGGAAAGGCCTGGCACCCCGAGGTCAGCCCACGTGGAGCCACCCCAGCTCCTGCCACCAACACCCAGCACCAGGGAAAAAGGGCCAAAAGGAGAAGTGGCAAGCCAGGGTGATCTCCCCCCTGCACCCCTTTGCCCTGGAGATCTCAGGGGTGCACCACCAGGCAAGTAAGAGCAAAGCCTGGCCTGGGGTTTGCCTGGCTGCTGACCGCTTTTGTCTGTCCAGACATGCAGCTCCTGCGCCAGCTCAGGGATCACTAGGAAGGTCCTCCAGCCCTGGCGCTTCTTGGACTTGAGGATGTCTCCAAAGATGTGGTCTCCGATGTATAAGATATCCTTCCCTTTGGCACCCAGCAGGTCACAGACTGTGTCTGAGGAACCTGAGAGAGGAACAGCACGGCTCAGAACGGGGAGCAAAAATAAAATGTGTGGCTCATTTCAGAGGGTCAGTTAGGGACAGAGCAGGTGCATTTTCCTCCCAGAAAACTCCACTGCTAAACGTAGCACCCCTGCTTGGCCATGGCACCATGGGGCACTGCCCACCCACCTGGGAGTTCACCCAGGGACAGCTTTGCCCACACACACCCCCACATGAACGGCAGCAGGAGAGGGGCCATGCTGCCTCCCACCCCATGTGAGAGTAATGGAGCCCTGGGCATCACAGACATCCCGCTGCCCTTCCCTGGCTCAGGGGACCCTCCAAGTGCAGTCACATTAGTAGCAGCACCGTAAAGACAGCTGGGAACATTGCACCGGGCTAGCTGCAGCTCCCCTTCCACCACAAGCCCTGCAGTGGCTTTTCCCAGACCCCCCCTACCGAGGAAGAAAAGGGAGCTTGAAGAGGAAGACATGCATTTCTTCCCCGAGTTGGGCAGCGATGGAGCTTCTGGTGCAGTGTGCAGAGGGCACAGTACAACGTGCTTTGGGAAACACAATCTTGCCTAGTGCCTGGCACAAGCCGTCTCACAGCTGGAGTGGCTGAAGGCCACAAGGGAACGTCAGAGCCACTCCACGGGACAAGAAGGATTCTTGCCTCACCTCCTGAGTACACGATTCCATGCTGCAGTGGGCCAGTGTAGGTACCAATCTTCAGCTTCCCAGTCACCTGAGGAAGGAGATACTGTGTTAGTACAGAACAGCTGATGGTCTGGATCTTTTCTGTCCTGTTGATACTCTACTCTTTGTGTCTGTCTCACTCCCAGGCAGCCTAGGGGTGGCTTTCCACATTCTTTTCCTGTTGCCACCATTAAGGAAGCCAGAAAAGCCTTGAGCTCCGCTCTGCCCCAGATGATGGGGTTGCTCAGGAATCACTAAGAGGAGAAGCCAGCCCACCGTGTCTAAACACTGTGTTGCCTGTTGCCACTAAGAGACGCCATACAGGAGGTGCACGAGCCCTTCCAGCCATAGCGGCACCCTCCATATGCCACTCACCGTGTCCACCTGTCGCAACACGGTGCCTTCCCCAAAGAAGAGGGGCTTTCGTGCATCCACCAGTATCAGGTCGAAGTAGGACTGCCATGGCCGATGGGCACTCCCAGGCTGCAAAGGCAAAACCAAACCCCAGAATCAGGCACAACACAATCAACCACAGGGAGTTTAACTGGAGTGTCATTGTCCATAACCATAACCTTGTGGCACTGCTGGTCCACCAAAATCCCCTTGTGTCTCTCGTGGTATGACGCTGGGTTGCCAGCACCATCTCCTAAAGCATTCCCCTGTGGTGGCAAGCCCATCCCAACGCAGCCTAGCAGGGAGGACTGAGGATGTGGTGTGAGACAGGAGAACTGCACTGAACGTCCGTGTCACAGCTCAGCTGCCATGTAAAGAGATGCTGTAAATGACACCACTGCCACTGTTTCTGAAGGTGACATCCTGCATAGATCCAGACATATGCAACTTCATGGCTTCAGCCTTGCAGGCCATGCTGGCACATTTGCCAAGAGTGGGGAAAAATGCCTGGACCCTATTCCACAGAGCACGGCGTTGAATCGCAGCCCTGCCCAAAGGACACTGGGCATTCATGAGCCCTTTCTGCTCTGTGCTTCTGCTCTTTCTGAGATCAAGACCACAGCAAGGAGTTTTCTGAACTATCAGTTGAGGTGATTTTCCATGTTCTGAAAACTTCTCCCTTGGCCACCTTCTACCTTTAGAGCACAGTGTGAAAACACATCTTTTGAGCGTGAGATAGCCTCCCAGTGGGAGGCTGAGAAAGCAGTATAAATTCAGCTCATTAAGCCTCTCTCCAAAAGTTGCCAGGGCTGAGTTTTGACCTCAGAAAACCAGAAAAAGCATAACTAAAACTTTTGGAGTTACCATAGTCAAGGCACAATCGGTAAAACTCTTTCCTTTTCCTTCAAGGTTTTTTTAAACAACATCTAAAACATTGTGCAAGATTCTAAGAAACCTGGCTGCAAACTGCCACAGTTAAAACGTGTTATCACTAAAATAATGTTATCATTATCACAGATTATTGTTTGAGACCAGATGATGCCTCTTTTCTCTTTGTTATATTGTATTTGCTTTGATCCCATTCAAATAGGACAGAAAACAGCAAGTGTATTTTAACCAGATTAAAGCAACTAATCCCATGCAGCCGATGAAGCAGGATTAAAATGCTTTCCAGCTACACAGATAATTAGGCGCATCAATTCCTATTGAAACTGCAGTCTAGAAATCACATACCTTTGGTCCATGTGGAAAGTCAAACAAGTAAGTCATAATTTTCTGAAAGACAGAAAGAAAGTATTCAAAGATGCATTTTTAAACATGCATTTATGTAGTTTATAAAAGCATATTTTTCTGCTTTTATCTTTTCAGGTTACAGAACTCTATTTTCAGGATTTACAGGAAAGTCAGCACAAGATATGGAAACAAAATGAATGGATGAATTTATAGTTACAGGAATTAAAACAGTAATTTTTATAATCAAAGAACACATTTGCCTCAGGTATATTTTGCAATGCTTTAAAATGGCATATAAATGTTTGGATTTCTCTTTCAGCCTTTTAATTGCTGAGGAACTGAGTGAGGCACAGAGGGACTTAAGCCAGGCCCATGCTAGGTCAGTAACAGAACCAGGACTACAAAAGATGATTCCAGACCTAATCTGCATTCACCACTAAACCATCCTACATCTAGCTTAGAAAACACCCAGTTCTCCACCAGAAGATGTCCTACATCCCATATAAATGAATGGCTGGCTTTTGCTTATTTCATTATATATTGACATGACAATTCAAGCAGAACTTACGTCTGTGTATTTATAGTCACTGTTTGTGACGAGAAACACCTTCCCCACTTCATTCATGCGGCTGAGCAGCAGTGGCAGCTTCCCCTGAAAGCCAAGGGAAATACAAGTCACACACAAAATTTACAGAGATTCATCATGGGCAAAACACTCTCAACTACGATCCCACCACACAAAACAAAGCAAATTAAACCAACAAGCAAGCGAACCCACATGTTTTGCACTGGCCAGAGCCAGGAAAGCTCCTGCTCCCTTCCATGTAACACCCCTCCAGCGCAAGGCCCAGGGGAAGAAGGTGAGGGTGAAGGGCTCGGCAGGGCTGCGGTGCCTCTGCCAAGCACCCTGTGCTGCTCCCACCGACCTGCTCCATGCCAGGCACGCTGGAGCAGCTCCTCCAGCTCAAAGTCAGTTCCTGAAATGGGCCCAGAGGCAGGTGAAATCTGAGCTCACATGAACCACAAGTTGGAGCGTATTATAATTCCAACCTCAAATGAGGGAGAATTTATTCCTGGGGCTATTTTTATTGAATCATAAATCTCAGTCTATTGCCAGAGTAGCTGATTACCTTACAGGACAGTTTCCTAAGAATTTTGCAGGCATGTAACTAGAAACAAGGTTAGCTGCTTTAAAGTGATACTCTACCACGGAGCTCATCTAAACTAAAGAACGTTTATACCATAAGTGGTCCAGAGGGGCCCTGCACACTGCAGAGAGGGCAAAAGTAAGGGAACCACTGGAGCTTGCTCAGTTAGATGTGCTGAACACACATTTTGGGGCTATCAAGGGACTGGACATCGGTGAGTATTTCAGGATCTTTCTCTCAGTCCCTCATGGTTAAATGCATGTAACATTTTTATTGGTTGGCTAAGGAATACTTCTGTCTAAAAAGATGGTCATCTGTTGCTTTTTAAAAAAGAGGTCTGCTTAGGCAGAGAAAACATGGGCAGGGAACACAGTTGCTTTCACCACCAAAAGAAACAACACGAGCCTTGCCAGCACATTCACCTGTGTCCCGTGATAATGTTTCCTCTGGCTTTTATATTTTACGTAAAAAACATGCATGTGAATACAAAATCACGTGGATCACTGGCTCGGAATAAAGGCTGCATCCGAACTTTCCACTTTGTCTTTGGTTATTACAATAGAAATCACAGTGTTATCTGTTTTGTGATTTAGTAAAGCAAATCAGCATGTTTATTTCTTGCCTGCTTACTCGGTACAGAATGTCACGTAGCACAAAGTAAAGTAACTTCACACTTACATCTTTCACCACATACTTCTCCAGATTCTCAAGGGTCTTCTCCTTGAGTGATCCCTGAAATAGAAACAACAGAACCCAGTGAGGTAATGGAAACTTATGATGTAAGAGACATCAAAGTAATGCCAACTTTCACACTTTAAAATGCTGTGAAAGTACAAACCAGGGCGAATCTGAACCAGTGACTCTAGAGATGAGAGGCTTTGAGTAGCAGGGACCATCACAAACTCTGTGATCCATCGATTCCCTCACCATGGTAAATAATCCACTTCAACAGCATTTTAACCCTTTCAGAAGGGAATACAATAGAAACAAACAAAAAATAGATTTGCCATACCAAACAAGACAGTCAACGACCTGTCTCCAACACTGACCATAATGCTTTACTCAAAGGCCAACTCCAACATTTATCACACAACACTGCATAAGGAAAGAAAAATAGATTCCTGACTTCTGCATGGCTAGAAGGACCACCACGTGTATAACTGTGAGCAGAGTTCTCCTGTGATGGTTCTCCAACCCACCCCAACAGACCTCTTGAATGAGTAAGAACAAGAAAATCAGGTGTTTAACCAGATGTTAATGCTCTCAAAATTATATTCTAAATTTGTGCACAAGTGTGTTAAAAAGGTGAACTGCCTCTCCTCTCTAAACAGAGAAGAGTTGACGTGTTTCTCTGTTTAATGCAAGTACTTTTCAGACAACATAAGATAGTACCACTGTAAACTATTTACAGTAAAATGCTGCTTTAATAATTAGGACTATGTATAAGTTGTGGACTTCAAGTGCAAATACCCTTATAGCATCACGTTCTAAAACCCATGAATTACAGTGTAGAAATGGAACCTGGGCACAGTAAAAAGGAATAGGAAGCCAAGACAGATATACTCCAGTACCAGGAGGGCAGCGGAGATCTTGACTTACTCACATACAACCGCAATTTATTATTTGCTCACTAGGCGGCAAAGCAGGGCTCTTGCCCAAAAGTGGAATAACAGCTCATAAATTACAAACCAGTCCCCCTAACTCAGTTACGACTACAGACGTCCCAAGGAGGTCTTGCACTCACCTTGTAATGAACCCAGTCAACAGCATCTCTGACATCCTGGAACATACTCCTGAAGGACATGAAGAGGTCTCCATCTTTAAACCCTGTTTCACAGCTGTGAGGAGAAAGAAGAGACTGTAGCAGCCAGTCGTAGCAGGTAAGAAACATGTCAAGGAGAGAGACAGTACAAAATGTTGTTTGGAGTTTGTGTTTTCATCTTACCATAATGGTTTCTTATTTACTACTTTACCGTGACTCAGACTTGAAAGAAGGCTACAATCAATCTGCATGTTACCCAAGAATGTTTGTTTAAAATTTTAGGATGTGGGTTCCTGACTACGGGCCTCCATAGCAGTACTACAGCTTTCTATGACTGCAACTCTTATTTCTCCCCGAAAGTATTACAAGAAGGAAAAAAGACTGGGACTGTGCAGTTTGCAGCATTTTACAAAAGATGAATGGTACTGAGAAAGTAAGCAGAGTGCTGCTCTTCCTCTCTCTTTCCAACAACAAAGAAGGGGGTGCCATGGAAATCAACTAAATGTAATACTCACTGCTGAGAGGAGGAACTGCTTCTGTGTTGCACAGTTTGAGTTAACGTGAGAAATTTCCTCTACAAGATACTTTGGAGGTATCTTTGAGACATCCATGAGAGTTTGCATCAGAAGAAATCAAGGAGGATTAAACAGAGCTGTATTTATTATGACAGCAATCATCATGCCTGTCCTGAGAAAGGATACTTTACCTGATGGACAGTCGGTATAAACTGTTCCCCTGCTCCCAGGTAAAATCCCATTAAACCTTTGCCTTCCACTCACATAATAGGCAAAGTTGACCCATCACATGAGTCAGCAGCACAGCAGCATTTGCCAGTTCAAACCGCAGCTTGTTTTTATGCTTATACCTATTTGAAAGCTAGGTAAATACTCATGCTACACAAACAGCGTTGCACACCACACTGTGCCTGAGCATTTCACCTTTAAGTGAACAAAGTCCTCAATTATGACACGAGGGACTTGTGCTAACTGGCTGAGGAAATCCAGCCTTTCAGTTACCAGTTCAAACATGACTCCAGTGGACACAGGTTCAAAATGAGCTGTCTGGTGCCTGTAATCACACTGTAATACGTGTGTGGTCTTATAAGCTGCCCCAAATACCAACATCAGTCAGTATGGTGATACTGATACACCCAGTGAGGGAGACCTTCATAACCAGCCTCTGCTGCACACACAGATCATCTCATCACCACTAAATTCTCCTAACGTCAAAAGAACAAGAGGCCTGAACTCTTCCCCACTGAAACCACTTGAGGGGCCTCCTCTGATATTAGAACATCTCCATCTGTGCTGTATTGCTCTTTATAATAACAGTCTTACTCTACCATCAGCACCTCGAACTGGAGAAAATACGTACCTAGTGTACCGGTCACAGTTAGTAAAGAAATCCACTAGGCAAGCCAATAGGTAGGTCTCTGCAAAGAAAAAAAGCAAGATTTTAAAACAAGGACAACATCATATGGCTAGCTACCTTTACGCCCTGTGCCCAAATGAAGAGAGTTCATGCAAAAAAAAAAAAAAAAACCACAACAGGTAAGTAGAGTAAGACATTAACAAAGCTTTACTGGCTTCAAAGACACAGAAACAGCTCTGCATTGGTTCACATTAGACTCACCTGGCAGATTGAATAATGTGTTCAGGATGTAAAACCTATCTGTGTCGTCCCTCTGGATAAATTTATTTGGATATTGATCCCGTGTTTCAGGCCTAAGAACAGATAAGGTGGAGAAGAATGAAACCACAAAAAATAATGACAATAAAACGTGCTGACCTGCAAAATACAGTTGTAGTGGGGTCCATTAACTTGAGTCTGTTGTGCTTTAATCAACACCCAGCTTTCCCATGTGCACTAGTGGCACAAGAGCAAAACTGCATCCACCAGCATTCCTTTCACCGTGCTGGCTCCAGCACAGCCGGGCACAAAGCCCTCATCGCTGAGTCAGCAAACTGAGCAGAGCCCACACAGGGAAACAGAGTGGTCGAGAGTCCACAACTTGACCTTAAGCCCCATGCTGCTGGCTGTGAGGATGCTTTAAATCATCTGCACTTTCATTGTTTGCTTATCTTAAACTTTCCCCCACTTTCCATGTGTTGGTTTACACTCTCCGGAGCAGCTTTCCGCAGGGGAGTGCTCGGCTGTGCTGCGGGAGGCTTGCCTGGGGCCCTCTGCAATTAATCAGCAGGGTGGCAATGACTAAAGTAATTTAATTATTCTCGTTTCCTTCATTTCTGGGGCTTCTGAAAATCACCTCTGACTCACAAGAGGAACTTGAGTGCACTCATAAGGGCTTTTTCTAGATTTTGGCTTCCTGATGCAAGGACTCACAGGTCTGCAATGACAAGGCTTGTCACCTTGGGGGCCCTGATCTGGCCTGCACTTACCTTCCACCCATCCACCCTTGCAGCAGGGATACGAGGGGATTTGCTGGGACACATCAGGCACGTAGCACTGCGGTCCCCTCTGCTTCCTAGAGTACCTTCTCTGGGGCAAGAGAAACGCAAGCAGCCCGGGAAGGCTGCAGGAAATGGCACACGATGCCTCACTTCTGGACAGTCTCAAAGGTCAGAAACACAAAGGGGTAGAGCAAGCTTGTTCCTTCCCCAAGCCAGCTCAGGCCCTCGACCTTTCTTAGCAATGGCTGTGGAGTTAACAGTCTCACAGGGCACAGGTCCTCTCTGTTCCCAGCAGACCTCGCACAATGGCTTTGTCTTAACTGACAAGCTGCTGATGTTAAACTGTGCCAGGACAGGTGAAGAGCTCCCAGGTCATCCCTTCAGCCCCTTCTCACAGCACACTTTCTTCTATTCCCAGCACACCACTGATGTGCCTGTGCCAGCACGGACCTTTCCTCTATAAACACCCTGGGCTGTTGCTGTGTCTGGGACCCTCAATGCATCCCCAGTTGATCCTGGAGTTGTAGAAACATCAGTACAGCATCTGCTATTAGTGGAGTCCCCATGACTCCTTACACAAAGGGTGCCCTGAGGATCAGTGGCACAAAAGAGTGTATTAAGTGAAAAAGAACAGCCAAGAGTCAACACTCACCCTCTGAGGAAATTAAAGCCATGTGCACACACTAGGAGGTTCCCATAGGCATCAACTTTCAACAGGTTCCCATAGTGGGTATCAAACACCAGGCCTCTGTTAAGAAAGCAATTTAAGATCTGAAGAAGCGAGAATATTAAGCTGTGACCATTTTAATAGCAGTTATTTCCAAATCAGCTCTAGAACAGCTTGCTCACTTGGCGTAGGGCATCAGAACAGAGGTGCTGTTATTATGCAGACACGGTCCCTACTGTCCCTTTTACCTGGCTACAAGTAAGCAACAAGAGCCCTGCATTGCTGGGTGAAAGGTACGGCCGATCTGCTCTCCATCGACTTGAAAACAGAACTGTTTAACCTGGCAGAGGCTTCGCTGTGCATGTACCACGGAAGACGTGGGCCTCTTCCACAGGGTCACAAATCTGACACCTGTGTTTGTGGTTCCCTGACAGCCCTGCTGGGCTGCAAGGAAGAGCGAGGTGGAAGAGCGATAAAGGAATTTCTCCCCTCTTTTTCATCGCTCTGTCACAGACAGAGACAGATCGGGCATGTAACTGTTGCACAAAATGCTTTGGACATTCCAGCAAAACTCTGTCTCACTTATCTAGTAGCTTGCACCTGGAGAACACAGCCTTCCCACAGAGACATCCCTTCTGTCCCCTCCCTGGGATGAAGGCAGTGGGTTTAATGAAGTCTTCATCACGGGTTTGTGAAGGGATGTTGTCTTGTTACAGGCATGGGCGCACCCAGCAACAGTCTTGGTGTAAACATGCTGAGAGGAGGGAAGGAAGGAGGCTGCCAGACTGAAAACTGGAACAAGCCAACCGACCCTCTGGTCCAGCCTTTTGTAAAGATCCAAAGGAGTCAAAAAAGCAAAATCCAGCAAAGGCACAAGTGGAAACAACTTAAAGGCGCAGAGATATATCAAAAGCCTTGTTTAAAACAAGCAATGTCTTTTTTACCTCGCTACCAGAAGACAAAATGTAAGAATTTAGTAACTTCGCACCATTAACGTTGCTTTTGGTGTTTGATCTAGACAAGTGAACTGGATTGGTCCCACTTTTATTGTTGTTTACTGTCAGCTTAATTTTCAGGATGTCTTATGCACCAGGACACTATTAATTAAAATCATTAAAGAATAATGTTCTGAGACATTCCAGCAGCCTCATGGATAGTAACGGCTCCTTCTCCCCTTGATTTTAACTCCCAATCCAGTTGTGTCTCTGCTGTCTTTGCTTTGAAAGGTTATTTCTGGACCATGTTTTCAGCAGGCCTCTTTTCTTGCACACTCCCTCTTTGCTGGCATGGACTCATGTGTGCAAAGGCCCTCCACATACTGGAGCAGTCTGCTCCTTCCCCATGATCTGTGGTCAACGACAGGGTTTACAGGCTCCACTCTGAAAACCTGGCCTCATGTGTTCCCTATGAACTTTACAGAACAAATATTCAAGGCCTCGAGCAGGCTGGGTCAGTATCTGTTAGTCATTTACCTGGTAGGGAATGCAGGATCATACACAAAATTGAGCAGCTCATGAGGGTATCCAATGGAAACTAATCTTTCTACGGTCAGGTCAAATCCAAGAGATTCGTATTCAGGGGATTTATACACTGTACCAAGATGAGATTTCAGTTAGAAAATTTGAAAACAGCTAGGGGGTTAAACAAGAAGGCAGTTAAAAGTAATATACCCGTTCACCCTCCTCCCTCCTCCACATCACATGCTCCCTTCTTCGCGCCTGCCCTCCGCTGCCTCGGGTCCCCCAGCCCGGAGCCACGGCGGAATTAGCTCGCGCTCCAGGACTGCAGCCGAGCGGAGCCGCAGTTCAGGTTTCAGCAGCAGAGTGTACCAGATGAAGTACCTGACAGTCTATCACAGCGCTCTGCATCAGGAAAAATGTATTTCAAACTGCAGCTCCTCTCCCTGCAGTCCCATTAGGCAGATGCATGAACGCTCCCTGTTCCACCTGCTCAGATCGGGTTTTGGGTTTTTTTTTTGTTTGCTGTGTTTTTGCAAAGCTGACAAAGAAACCAATAAATTTTGGGAACACCTGTATTCATGCTTAGACAGCCTGAAATTCATCACTGCTATGCTACTGTTACTGCTCTGGATACAATCCCAAAGCTTAGTATTGGCTCCAGATTTCATCTTGGGCGAATTTATGTCTGCTGCAGACTAAGTTAGCTTGAAGGTAGAGCTGTCAAGTTAATATACTATTTGCTTGTTAATAATACCATATGGTACTGTAAAAATCTGTTAGCTATTACCCTTGTTCGTCAAAATGCTACTCTTTTAAGCAGGCTTACTGTTCTCACATTTCAGAGGAGCTGCTGATCTGTGACACACACCTTAGCCCGATGCAAAAGAAACAGACTTGTTCAACCAAGCCATTCCTACCATCAGGCCTGTCTTCTTCCTGCAAATGACCTTCCCACGTACTGGAAATGTTACTGGTTAATCAGATCATTAAATTAACAATGAAAAGGAAATTACTGTGTTTCTCTGACAGTGTGTTTACGTTTGCTGCATGTCGCTGTCTTAAATTGGTCCTAAGGTGTAATAAGGTCAAATACAACCCTTGACTGCAATGAGGGTTACCATGGGTTCAGTGGGCCCAACTGTCTCAAAACACTTGAGTATTTAAAATTTAGCTGAGTAAAATATAAAAATATGCAATTTACGTAGTAAGCTTGTTAGAGTGCTTTTCCTGAGAGAGATCTAGCACATCTGTGGGACTCACAATATACATTAATACACATTGTCCATACTGTCCAGGTAATCACCACTGTATATATACTGTAGAATACAGAAACTCAATCTGAGAGGACAAAACAAATATATAAAATACTGCAAAAACACTAAAAAGGCAAGGACTATAGAAGAAACGAGCCTGTCAAAGGACTCAGATCATAGTAACCATGACAGAGAGCTCCCGTATCTCTTAATAATTTAAAAGCCCCAGAATCCTAAGAGTTAATTTTCCCCATGAAACTAACACCATTAAAAATGTAATAAGCAAACTGTAATATTATTGAACAGATATCTAAAATCAATAGAACAGTTATCAAAATTTTCAAGCATTATACTGATGGCAAACATCAACAACATGATAGAACATTCAGCACACGTAGTCTTTTCTGTCCTTTAGGAAAGGAAGGGTTGGTTGAGCTATAGGTAGGAATAAGCCATCAAAAACTACAGCTAATGAAGAAAGCAGTGACTGACAAGGCAATTTTAGGGAGTGAGCTAGAGCTGGAGGGAGCAAAAGGCAATTAGGTGATGAAAAACATTGTGAGAGTGACACCAGAGCATCAACTGGAGAAGGGAATTCCTCTGATGCAGGACTGTAAAGGCACTTCCCAGGGAAAACAGTAATAAAGACACCTGCACATACTCTCAGAAGCTAAAAGTGCTGCAAGGCTCCCCATTATGTGAAGCAGCCTCCAGTCCCCCGCTCTGTCCATGAAACTGTGGCACTCCTCCTCATTAGTGTCCTGGGAATTTGACCATGTTACCAACTTATCCATAAAACATTACTCCCAAACAAAACACTTCTCCAAGGAAACCCTGCTCTTTCTGAACTCACCAACCATAGTGATGCTGCCCAGACACAAAGAATCTCAGGGAGCACATTCACATATCCTCTGGACAAGCAGAAGTGGTTCATCGACAGCTCCAGCAGAACTCTTCCAGGGAAACTGTAGGGCTTTCTGTTAAACAGCCTGTGCATCTCGTTAACACTCCACCACAGAACGGCTGTGGTGGGACATGTGGCCAGCTGCTCACAAAATGCCCTCACTCAATTTCTTCCTTTCTGTATTTGTCTCTCTGTCTTAGATTTATCATCACAGACCTCCTTTTAACTCTCTGAGTCGAAGGAAACAAACTGAAGCACCTGTAGGAAAAAGGCTGAAGAACAGGTATCAACCTCAGCCTTCATCATCCCAAGTCTCTGTTGAGGCAGTACTGCAACAAGGTTAATCTGAATGTTTCTTTTTGGGGGGTAGTTACTCCCCTTACCTCTCAAGCTCTAGATTTTGCTTCCTTGACTTCTCTTGGAATAAAACTGAACTACCTCGGAAGTTCACTGAACTGCCTCAAGTCCTTTCCTTATTTTTCCACCACTCCACAGTATCTGGAAAATGAGAGCCTTCTCCTTGATACACAAACTAAACAGAGACACAGGAAACTGGACGCCTGGAAATGGGAAAGGAACAATAAACATGCTCCAGTTACAGTCATACTTACTGTTAATGATAAACTTTCCTTTAATTAGACACACAGCTGGGAACAGACCGAGAGCTCACCTTGACAGCAACCACGATCACAGCACATCCATCGGTACGAGCCACAACCCACTGACATTTCTCATAAGCTGTGTGAAGGCTTATTTCAGTAACATGAGCTTCCAGGCAAACAAACGATCCACCTCCTTCAGACCAAGTATGAACAGGCTAACACTGACGCAACTACAGCAGCACACACGGGGAAGATGCCCCTGTTGTATACATTACTAGATGAAAAAACGTAATTCAATATTGTACTCGGGGCTGGTTGCTTTCTCTCATATTTCGTTTACTTCAGGCATCAGTGGGGAAAAAGAGTAGAGAGGACAGATCAATATTTTTCTGCAGCTGCATGATGAAAAAATAGTTTAAAACTTTCCTGGAACATTCACCTCCCTCAGACCTGGTTGCTGAAACCACAACTGGAGATAATTCGTGTACCATGGCGATGCCATGAATTCAGCTATTTGCCATGCAGTGTCCCCCATGCTCAGCTCTTTCACCCAGAGCTTCCACTGAGACGGGACAAGTCTCCAAGCACCCTCAACTCTGACTGGTGGTGTTTTTAGAACATCTTTGCCCAACACACACAGGATGACAGTAAGACCAAGGCACAACATACATCTTACTCTGATTCATTTGCTCTTTCTCACTACTTGATGGCCACGTCCCTGCCACTGTGCCGAGTCTCTGGCTCCAGAGGACCATGTTATTTCAACAGCCTGTGTTCCAACACAGGCAAATGCTTCAGCGGCACAGGGCAATCGGCACCCAGCGCTCATGGATTATGCAACCAGGGTGGAAAGAAAACAACCAAAGCTTTAAAAAAAACAAAAGTCAGTTGACAGCATTTCAGCCTCCCCTTAATACCATCACTTGGCTTAACATTATCCTACTGAAAGGTAAAAAGCAGTACCCAGGGAGTGAACGCTGCAAGCCTTCAGGTCTGTGATGAGTGTGGGCATCCCTTACACAGTATGTGCTAGGAGGGAAGCCGATCTGGAATGAGCAGGGGTTGTGCAGTAAGGTATGCAATTCTCATGCATTTGTGTGGTTGTTTTTACCTTCGCTGCCAAGACACAGACAGTAACAATTTTATAGCCTTCTTGAAAAGAAAGAAGAAAAAAAAAGGAAAAAAGATCTCTACAGAGGCTCCAGCTTATGCAAAATGCTGCTGCCACGATTTTAACTCACATGAGGCAGATGCAGATTCAGAGTGTCACTCCAGTCTTGACGGAGTTACACTGGGCTCCCCTGTTAAAGAAAAAAATCATACTGATTTTAAAACTGCAACAGCTATGCCAGGTGGGGCTGTATCTGCTGGAGCTCTGTCCTCTGGAAGCTCAGAAGCCGGCCTGGCAGCTATTCCAAATACATTTACAGCTGATTTGTCGAGGAAGCACAGTCGGTAATCGTGCATCCTGCAGGCAAAATTCTGTCCTCATATCCACAAAGCAGTCTTAGATCATTAGCTCAGTGATAATTAGGAGGAAGAGGCTACAAGCGCGTTGCCCAAGTGACACAAACCCTTTGAGTTTCTCTCCGATGCACAGTAACTGGTTCAAGAAAAGGTCTCATGCTCTTTTGGGGGCCTTGCTATTATTGTCCATTCCTCAGTCGGTGACAGATTACTCCTTGCAGGGCACTCTCTTTCTTTCACACGACAAAACACCTGCACATGTCAGCACAGGAGACTTGGGAGACTGAGTCAGGAGCTACTCCGGGAATCGAGAAGAGAATTTTGCCCTGTATCTGAAGGTGCTCCCAGCGAGAGCCTCGCGCACCGCGTCAGCCTGATGTAGCACGTCTAAATTCAATTGTATACTTTAACGCTTACGCTTGGGCTTTTATGTGCAAAGCATTGCAGGATAAACCAGCACCAACCCTGCACATAGTGCTGCACCGTATTGCAGCGCACTAGTTTGCAAGCACACTCACAGAAGATCAAACCTATTCTGCAACAACTTACAGGTATGAACAGAGTAATCAGGAATAATTTTGAGATCCAATCTGCACTAAATACAAAGCTGAATGAGTTGGAATGGTGGTGCAAAAAGGACCCACAGAAGTATGCAGACCTCCTGGAAGGCTTTTCTGAAAATACGTGTTTAAAGCCTGTTTTGTTTCAAAATGAATAGCTGGAGAAGGCTGTAGTGCATGGGATGGCTCTGTTAAAGCTGTGGGAAGGAGAAAGCTGTTCAAGGGCTACCCATTTCTTTCCTTGTTCCTCCTCCACACACACAAAGATTTCAAATTCAGGCAGGGCAGCTTATTGAAGATGTAACATGGTTTTTTCCAGAGCTTGTCAACGCTTCTTACAAGCTAGTCAGGGATCATAGGAGAGAAACAGGAGCCAAATGGACAATAACTGCCCCTTTTTACACTGCTTCAGCCATGGCCATGTCACTTTTGTGAGATGTATTTGCTGTCTCAAACTGCACACCTGCAAGCCAGTCCTGCCTAGCCATTTTATTTCCAACTACTACGGATTTGGTGGTGGTAAAACTGAGAACAGTGACAACATACTGACTTCCCACACCACTGAGGCAGCTTGGAGGAAGCAGCTCTTCCTTGCCAGTGCCCTGGGTCAGGAAGGGAAAGGTGAGCTCGGGAGGTTGCTGCAACAACAACATAGCCCGCAGAACGAGCAGCTCTTCTGAGGAGCAAGGCAGGGTGAGGACTACTAAATTATGACCTGAAGTCTCATTCATCCCTGTCTCCTGTTTCTCCCCATCTGTCACCCTCTTTTGCCAGTGTGCTCTCCTATGACACCCTAGCATCTCCTGAAGTTTCATCCCTTCCATCAGCCAACTCCTCACCTGCCTCCTCTCCCAGCTGGAAGCCGAGAGCAGCCCAGGGAAAGGTGCTCGCAATGCCCCCAGAACCTCCCTGCATCAGCCCAGGTCTGCATGGAAGCAGCTGCTTTCCGCAGTGGGTGCATTGTCTGTTCCGATCCTTTGGGCACGTACCAGCTTGACTCCTTCCCCACGCAGGTGCTGAGCACGATGAGCTGTGGGCTTCTCCGTCCCTGGCCCTGGCCACTAAGAGTCTCCTGGGAATTTAAAAACCTTAGTCTACCCACACTGTTTTGGTTGGCAGATGAAACTAATTGGCTTTTGTCTTTCAGGAGTTCAGATAAGATCGGTATTTCTCAAACTAGAGGTGATGACCTCCTCCAAAGGGCTGCAGAAAGCTTTAACAAACACTCAAGCTTCAGAAATTTTATCCGCTATCTGGGTTCTCCAGAGGTCACACAAAGACAGATAAGCCCAAAGGTGGACAGATAATGCAAGGGCTTTAGCCTTTCCTCTGAAGCCCAGGAAATGCAGCCCAATGTTAAGTCTTGAAGAAATGAAAGTAAAATAACTAGAAACAGGTTATTTCAGTTGCTGCTTATTCCCCAGTGAGTAAGGCATGCAAATCAGGCAGTTAGGGACATATATGGACAGGTGGGTAGCTAGTAGCCAGATTTATATACATCTCGGGCACAACATGCATAATTAAGCTTGTGTAAATACATTTCTGAAATTACACAAACCCGATTTAAAGAGCAGGATCAAAGCGCTGCTCTTTTTAAGTGTTGATCCATATTCTGAATTGCACCATAAATAAATAATGCAAGTACGTATTGGAAATACATGTGCATCAATGTTGTGCTGATGAAAAGTGCTTAGTTAAAGCCTTGAGGACCAAGATCCGCTTTTACAGCCCCATCCCCTGTAACAGTACAAGTTTCTTTATATCCTGCCTCAACAATGTCTATCAAATGAGATCCTAGACTAGTGTCCCAAAATAGGATAGACCTATCCCCAGAGCTCTCCATTCTGTCAACATCTCCTCTGCATGTAGCCCCAAAGCTGGGCATTTAGTGCCAGCTATAGTCACCCCTCCATGGCCAACCAGCCCGCTAACTATTTCAGACAAGCACCCAGATACTCATTCCCTGGCACTTCTGATCACCCAACCTGCAACTCCAGCTGAGAATCCAGAGGGAAACAGTGAGTGACCAATCCTGGAGGTGTTTGGGACAGTGGACTTAATTAAAAATAAACCCCACTGAAGCAACAATACCAATTAAACATACTAGTAAGTGTTGGGCAGGCGTTTTACACACTGCCATAGTTTGAGGAAATTTTGTCTCAACTGTAAGGCCAGAGGTCTGAGGATCCTCTGAAGCAACCAGGTAGTGAAGAATGCTATCTGCCTCTACATACCGACCCTCCTTTCAGGGTATATATTATCTTCACAACCCGTTACAGAGCAATGCCAGTTTTCATATATAATTAGAAAAGAAGAGGATTTATGCTCTAGAATACTAATGACTTCAGCTTCTGTGTTACAGTGTCTTTTCTAACCAGGGGAGGTGTTGTCAGGCACCGTGACTGAAACAAAACGAAAGGGAAACGGTAATGTTTCAAGCTACGCTGCTCACCATGTTAAAATAATTCATTACGTACACAGGAAGGAATCTGAAATGTCATGTTTAAGTTTCACACCTGGGTATTAGCGTCCCTTTGGTTTCGACAGCAGAGTCAGACTGCTCAGCCCTGACGGAGCCCAGACTCACTCCTGGCGTGCGCAGCCTGGCAGGGTGCTGCCATTTTGCACTGGCAACACGCAGGGGACTTTCTTTTCCATGAGAACTGGAAACCCTGCAGAGGTACCTGTACTGCGGGAGCCTCCGTACAAACACGCTCAGCTGGCCTGGTAATCCCAGGAGTGTGGGTAAGCACAAACCTCCAGCTCCTCTTGCCTCCATTTCTCTTTCCAAAGCCCTGTCAAGTGTTACCTCAACTTCTGCCACGGCCGCTGCAGACATTTCACCTCACAGCATCCTCACCAGACACGAAGGGAAAAATGGACACTCCTCTTTAAAGCCCTGGCTGCGTACAGCACTAGCTTCAGTTCATCTCTGCCCACGTAAACACGCGCCTGCTATCTGCCTCCCTGCGTGCAGGGCAATGGAGTCGTGCACGTTTGTGCCGTGCTGACCTGGGAGCTCAGTGCCTGTAAACAAACTGACAAAGTGGTAAACGTGCCTAATTGTAACCGCAAGAAATCCCAAACGAAACCCATGGGACAACTCATATGTTTTCAATTAGGAACGTGGTGAATCACTGTCTTGCCATTTGTTTACGGACTCGGCTGAACTGTGACCATAAAGGATTTGTCTACGGTCAAAACAAGTTTAAAAACAGCAAGGAACGGACCCCAGCCCTCTTGACTCTTGGGCTTTGATTTTAACCACTAGACCGTAAATAAAAATGCACTATATTATGCAAAGCAGAATTGTAGTATTTCAGCCTATATTTGAGTTTTCGTAATACCAAACAAACAAAATGGGTAGCAACAGTATGTTTTGTTTCTTTGAATTCACTCAAATTTTCAACCTGAAATGAGAAGAAAACTGCTGCCATATTTAGCATAATTTTCACTTAATCAAAGAAATCTACCCAAAGAAGTGTTCTGTGCAGTAAGCAGTAAGACAAAGCTGAGCTTTAAGCACACTTCAGTATTTAATGTACCTTTTCTATTTGACTAAGAATTATTATTTGTAGTAATCAACAGCAAGACCTTGACTAAACCTCCAGGTGCGACCCAGGATATTTCCGTACGCTGAACACACAAGCTGCTCTGCTGCGCATGAACAGCCAGATCTTGCACTAAGCCTCTTGAGGCCACAGATGTTTTTGACAGTAAATCTGATAACAATCTGATAACAGGAAGCAAGGCAAGAGTCACTAATCATCAGAGGGTTGAATCTTTTGGATCTGAGCTTCAGTGGCTGCCCAGCACCCTTTTCTGGCAATGCCAAATACAGGGTTCTGGGTGGAAACCAGCACACACCTATAAAGAAGCACAAAGGCTCTGCAGTTCCCAACTGCAGCAGTGCCCGTAAAGCAGCTATGCACGCACTCTCCAGCCTGAGCGGGATGGAAAATTCCTTACCTCTAATGCTCCTGCAAACATCCCCAAGTGCACAGCACAGCTTTCAGCTCTAAAACCTCTAACCTGGAACTGTATCAGCTCCTGTTCTCCCACTCTGCATACTAAAAGGATCTGTAAAGACAGGATTTGTTGCTGCTTCAAGGACTGACACAGTATTGTATGTTCAGCTTGGCCCTGAACTGCTGGGTCTACACTCCAGGTTGTTTTTAGTGCTGCATTTCTACTTGTTTGAAAAACGAAAATGTTGTCAAGTATCATCAGCTTTAACTCTTCCCAAAGCAGGCTTATTACTGCTCTCATTGGTAAATTCCTGATATTTTTAGCTTTCTGCTGCTGCACTTCGCCTTCGATGTAACAAAGATTTGGGCTGTTTGGATATGCCTCAGAGGCTGGCAAAACAGCTTAGTGTTGGAAAGATTTCTTCTGCTGAATAAAAACGAATGGCTTGAGGTAACAACAGCAGCACTGAGGTCACATTTTGCATGTTGAGAGAAGCAATTCAGAGAGACTCTGCACTTCAAGGAAACTTCAGTTTGTCTGTTTTAGTAGTTGGCGTAACATTCCTTTGCGCTGGAATAATATTTTAAAGATGACTACACAGTCACCTGTTCTTTTATGGGACTTTTTTTATGGGTTCCCTGACACAAGAGAATCTTTTTTTGTGCTTAACAAGTGGCCTTCACAATTTACCTCTCTCAGATACAGCCCACCGGGAGTCATAATCCCATACTGGAAATATCCCTGCATTTCCATGGAAACAAACTACTGTGCCAAAATATGGGCTTAGCTCTTCAATGAAGACTTCCGAACAGGGAAGAAATAGCTGCATGGGCTCCATGGTCAAACATAATTCGCTAGCATCTAGAAATAAAAAGAAAATTACTTAAAGGTATAGTAGCCATTTATACACTATATCTATGGTATTACTCAGGTGTATCAGGGTACAAACGGATCCAGCTTCTTCTTTCTCTCCATATTCACTTAAGAGAGTGAGCCTGAAAAGCTACACATTTGTTTAACGGTGTGCGTCTGGGCTCATATGTAGCACAAGTTGCCCACGCTGCAGTAAGCCACATACTTAAGTTTTTCTGTAGTGCGCTAAAATAAGGCATTCGCATGCAACAAGAACACATGTGATCTCAGAGTTAAAGCCTTCTGTACTCTCAGCTTTGGTTCCTCCTACAGAGTAAGCTGTTAGTATCATCACATGGGTATTTGCAACAGTACTTCTACTGTGGTGTTAAGATTACTAGATAAGGGGGTCTATTAGAGTGAAAAATACCTCCATATTTCCATCTGGAGACTGCTAAAGACAAGAACTGGCCGTTGTTATACTAACAGCCTGCTGACCCAGCTTGGTGTTATTCTCATGTTTGTAAGAGCAAGAAAAAACAGAATATAGCAGCTTTTGAAACTTCCCTTACACTGTGAAGACTTGTTCTTTCAGCAGCTTCTGTCTAACGCTCTGATTCTTCAAGAATCCACAGACAGCAGATTAGCAGTTTGTCAGTCGGTGATTTACTGGGACAGAGCAAGCAACACATGCTCTTTCCACTCCTCATTCCCAGTGCCAGCATGCGAGATCCCACAGCTCCAAACCTTGATTTGCTCATTACACAACTTTAAATGGTCAAACTCCGAAAAGCAGCAACACAAAGCCAGCAGGGACAATAGCCACTCGGCACTGAGTTGGTATTTGAAAAAACAGCCAGCTCAAAGCATACTAGGAACAATTTAGCTTCTCCATTTGCCTTTAGCTTTAAAACACTAGTGGCTAAACCAGCCTCTGAAGTCTGCAAAAAAAATCTGCACCTGTTGAACTGGAAACATGCAAATGTGAAAACACAGACACCAGATGTGCAACAGTCAAGCCATCTCTCATTTTTTGCTAAGACAGTTTGAAGGCCACTGTTGTCACATCTACCAATTCCTTTCTCTAGCCACCATACTATTTCTGTATGACACCAAGAATCATATTATCCAGAGAACTGGGAAAGAACTAAACTGCTTAGTATCTCCCCAAGAGAGCCTCAAAGCCTGTAGTCCTTCCATCATGATGAAACTAAAGACAAAGCTTTAACCTAAGCAGGAGAGCCTCTTTAAAGGTCCCTTTCAACCCAAACCATTCTATGACTCTGTCTAACATTTGTATTGGAGTCAAGTACCGATAAACAGACAATAACACTATCCGAACAGAACAGAACAAATGTTTCTTTGTAGGTGCTTACATGACAACCTCAGCAGCTTTTTAAAATACTCAATCTTCCATGTATAACACTCCCATGCTTATACTTCGTTTTTTCATCTGTGCAATCCAGAAATTTTTTATACAAGGTAGAAATTCATTAGTCCCACTTCTCATTTGTGGAAACCAAGACACAGGAAACGGATACAACTCAGATACAGTAAAAAAACTAGATCGACTGAAGAACCAGTTCCCAATTCAGCTGCCACCTCTTCTCCCAGACCACATGCAGCAACAAGCCAATCCTAGCCTCTGGCTGAGTGTATCTTCTCCAGAGTCATCAGGTAAAGAAAAACATTTCAAAAACAAGATGTGGGTGTTAAAAATTTCCCTCCCCTCTAAACTGCAAGGATGGCTTAGACACAAACGCCTACTTGAGGAAGGGGCAAAACCTGTTTACGCATGTTGCACTTTGGAGTAAGTTGGGAAAGACTAAAGCTGTCTTTCCCATGTCTTTTCCTACGTGATGAGAAAAGCTGAAAGCATAAGCAATTTTGCAATAAAAATCTTTGCAGTGCACCACATCTTGGCATTAAATTGGCAATGTTTCCAGGACACAAGCTATATTCTAACCAGATTATGTTGTATTAATCATATTTGCACACAATAAACCCTGTATTTTTCAAGCCTCATTTCCCCTTCTTTTTTATTTAAACAGTTTTCAGCAGCCAACGGTAATTTTATTATTGATTTCTGGAGAACGTGGAAGCAGCAGTGGTTTAAGTACAGGAAAAGCATTCCAAATGAAAGCATCCTGCCTACTGATATTACATTTTATCTACCTCGGAGATAGAAGATAAAACTTTCAACAAGGCCATAACTTTCGGAGAAGGAGGGTAGTCACAGAGGAATCTTTTCAAGCATAATTGAGTTCGTAATTCTTACTAACTTCCTCTCCATATGCCAATGGCCCGGTGTGAAATTACAGCCAGTTTGAGAACCCCACTGCTTTAGCCCTGCTCCTGTCAAGGGACATCTATCCATCACCTCAATGTGCAACCTGTCCCATTTAAGACCTAGTAATGTCAAGGCCTCCCGCATTACTTGGATCCAGACCTACTAATGTAGCTCACACTGAGCAAGAAGCAGCCAAATAAAATGCTGTGTGAAACCAATCTCTCTCTGCTGCATTTCTGACGGGCCTCACCAACTCCTAGTCTCAGGTGAGTGCTGCAGTGAAGACTCTCTACTGACATACCTTTATCCTTCTTCCTGCAGTTTGCAGTAAACACCAAACAACGAAGGCTGTGAATCTTTTGGATTACGTGCAGCATTTTCCTTTAGCAAAGCATGGGCAGCCCTGACAGTACTAGTAAAGCAGGAAGGCAGACCAGAGTTGTTACAGACTACTGGTCTTCTAGCCAGTCAGGATGATTAAGCAGAGATTAATCATTCAGATAATAAAAGAAACTACTATTTAGCAAACAAAAACGCACTACAAAAGGACCCTCAAAACTCTTTAACGCAAGCACTTAAACAGGAATTTTTCAGTCTCTGCTGGCAGGCAGCAAGGTCAGCGGCAGAGAACCAAGGGCTGCTGGAGAGATGGCTGCGTAACATCACGCAAACTCGTCTTAACCTCTGCTACAGCAAGGGCTGAAATAGCTGAGGACTCTTGCTTGCGTCAAGCCCTCCAAGATTTTAAGCAGCAACTATTTAACTATGCACACAAACTACAGTCAAATCCTACTGTTCTTCCTGCTCCCTCGACTCTCCTCCCAGTAACACCTAACTTAAAAGAAACATTGTGATTCACTAACACAAGCAAACCAAAGAGACTGAATAGGAAGGGGACAGTCAGCTTCATATACAACACAGATTTCTAAGCCTCTAGTATTAGTGTATCCAGCACATAAACCTAGGGAGACTTGGCAGTTTCCATCCACGTAAGAGATCTTATTCACCCATGAGGATGCAACAGCAATCCTTCATGGAAAACAAGGAATCTAAAACCTGTGAAAGTTATTTCAGTTTTCTTTCATTTTATTTCGAGCTCCCAGCAGTCAAATTAATTCTAGCTGTAATTACAGTGGCTACAAATTCAGCAATTTAATGTCCATAATTTCTCAGAAGAGAAGACTAAAACCTTCAGGCTCTTTTCTTCAAGACAAAAAGACTTTGTTTGCCCAACCCACCCATTAGCAGTATTTCTCAACCCTATGCAGGGAAA